>NC_091304.1:14002624-14005124 GCF_038502225.1 Cherax quadricarinatus | reverse complement strand
CCCTATGCTGTACATTTTACAAGATTGATGAACTGAACACATCGACTCCTGGCTGAGGGACTGATTACCTCAAACTCCTTCCCTCTTTACACCTTTCTACATTGTATTGGACTGATGAAGCCACTGTGTGGCGAAACGTTTCCTGAATAAAGATTTCCGTGTGTTGCACAAGTATCTCAATCTTCAGTTGTTGATATTCAGGAACCAAGCGATACACGTAGCTATTTCCAGAGTAGACATGATGGGAAATGCACCAAACGAGAGGTAGACAAAATGGAAGTCGACCAAATAAGGACAGTAGACGAAATGAGCAACAGCCGGGTATCTTGGTTACATAAGATGTTTTGCCAACTGGTGGCTTTATCAGGTACAAAACTTGGGAATCTTCAGTCTTCAGAATAAAGATTCCCAAGTGTTATTTATCATCTTGTCGGTTTTCTAAGTCATTTATTCCAACACGTATACAAGTATACTGCAGGTATATACGGGGACAAAGACAAAAGACTAGAGAAACTGATGAAACATCTACAGAATAAAGATACCCAGTTGTTTCACAGGTGTTTAATTCATCATCTTGTATACCATTAATTTTTGTACATGTGTCTTACCAACCTGTGGGTAGTGTTTACCATTTTAATATTCAGTTCGATATCTCTATTGTCGAAACGTTTCGCCTATACAGTAAGCTTCTTCAGTCGAATGCAAGGGAGACAGCAGGAGTAGTGTAGATGTGATGATGATGTGTTCAGTCCACCACCCTCGAAGTAGTAGCATTGAGGGACTCACTTCCTAGTACTTCGAGGGTGAGAGACTTACCACATCATTTACACAGTTTCTGGTGTCTCTAGCATGAGTCAGAGGGCGCGCTGCCAGGCACCTCCAGTATTATGTTCTTGTAGAAACTGGACGAGTAACTAACATCACGAGAAATCAAGATGTTTGTTGCACATGGGTTTTACTCCTCGTCTGGATATCAGTAAGACATCAGTGTGTCCGTAAGTGTCCGTGAGTGAGTGTGGGTGAGTGTCCTCTTAAATGAGTAGTGTCAGCGTGGACGGGGTACAATCACCACCGTGTCGAGACATGTTCACAGCTTGGCTTCATCTCGTGTTCCGACCAGGGCAAAGAACGTTTTACACAGACAGACAGACACACACACACACACACACACACATGCACACACACACACACACGCTCATGGAGCGGGGAGAGAGAGGGCCTAGTAGCAACCGGTGAAGAGGCGGGGCCAGGAGCTAGGACTCGACCCCTGCAACCACAAATAGGTGAGTACAAATAGGTGAGTACACACACACACACACACACACACACACACACACACGACAAGGTGGACAAAGACGGGATGTTCCAGAGATGGGACACAGACACAAGAGGTCACAATTGGAAGTTGAAGACTCAGATGAATCAAAGGGATGTTAGGAAGTATTTCTTCAGTCATAGAGTAGTCAGGCCGTGGAATAGCCTAGAAAGTGACGTAGTGGAGGCGGGAACCATACATAGTTTTAAGGCGAGGTATGATAAAGCTCATGGAGCAGGGAGAGAGAGGACCTAGTAGCAATCAGCGAAGAGGCGGGGGCCAGGAGCTATGAATCGACCCCTGCAACCACAAATAGGTGAGTACACACACACACACACACACGCACACGCACATACACACACACACACACACACACACATAAACACATACACACACACACACACACACACACACACACACACACACACACACACACACGCACATTCACACACCGAGCACATCTCATGAGGCACACATCAACCAGATAACTCCTGCAGCATATGGGCTCCTGGCAAACCTGAGAATAGCGTTCCGGTGCCTTAGTAAGGAATCGCTCTAGACTCTATACACCGTGTACGTCAGGCCCATACTGGAGTACGCAGCACCTGTTTGGAACCCACACCTGGTCAAACACGTCAAGAAATTAGAGAAAATGCAAAGGTTTGCAAAAAGGCTGGTTCCAGAGCTATGGGGAATGTCCTATGAAGAAAGGTTAAGGGAAATCGGCCTGATGACACTGGAGGACAGGAGGGTCAGGGTAGACATGATAACGACATACAAAATACTGAGTGGAATTCACAAGGTGGACAGAGACAAGATGTTCCAGAGATGAGACACAGAAACAAGGGGTCACAATTGAAAGTTGAAGACTCAGATGAGCCAGAGAGATGTTAGGAAGTATTTCTTTAGTCATAGAGTTATCAGGAAGTGGAATAGTCTGGCAAGTGATGTAGTGGAGGCACGAACCATACATAGTTTTAAGACGAGGTATGATAAAGCTCATGGAGCAGGGAAAGAGAGGACCTAGTAGCGACCAGTGAAGAGGCGGGGCCAGGAGCTATGTATCGACCCCTGCAATCACAAATAGGTGAGTACACACACACACATGCGCGCACGCACTCATGGATCAGTAGGCCTATTAGTAGAACCTGCCTAACATAGGCCTATTAATGGCATGAACCAGTA
>NC_091304.1:13992624-13997624 GCF_038502225.1 Cherax quadricarinatus | reverse complement strand
AACCATCCAATTGATTTTCAAAAAGTTGAGAAAGTTGCATCAAGTAAGTCCATGGTTGACAGGAATATAATTGAATCTTGTTTCATACAAAGCAGTTTTGACAATAATATGAATATTTCCTTTGGTCTATATAAATTAGATCCATTTATAATTAATAGAATTTGGGAAGAATTTAATAATACATTGGACAAATAATAATTTTTAAAATTCTTATTTCTTGGGTAGAATAGTTTGTTGGTGGGTTGTGTGAAGGACCTGTCTAGTTGGGCCAGCGGGCCTGCTGCAGTGTTCCCTTTCATATGAGTCGCGTGTCAGGTGTTGCTTTGTTGTGGGATCTGATAGTGAGGTGTGGGCTAGACCCTTTATATACCTTCCTTTGATGCTCTACTTTCATTGTTCCTTGATAATGTGAGTAGTCACGAAAGCGCTTGGAATTTCTCTATTCTTTCACAGTGATTGTGTTTTTTTTTGTTCTTTACGCTATATATTGCGGGTCTTGATAAATATAGCGTCTATAAAGGAGCCAGGAAATTAAATAGGTGACCTTGATTACCAGTCAGTGTACACACACCGAGGTCCACCCACCTGCCAGGAAGGTCGCTTAATGCTGGTGTAGGGCTCTTGATTCAGGGAGTTGTAGCTACCCTCCTCTTGTATCAAACTTTATCTCTCCCCATTTCCTAAGCGCTACTTGTTCATATGGGTTTCGCGCTACCCCACTAAATAATAATAATAATAAAAATAACAACAACAACGACATTAATAATAATAATAATAATGAGGACAACAACAACAACAACAACAACAACAACAACAACAACAACAACAACAATAATAATAATAATAATAACGAAACAATCAACTTCGTAAATTAGCTGGGGAAGCCTTGATTTTTTCAGTGCAACAATAATTCTTTTGTCCAGTTATTATGTAACTTTTATTTTTAAGTCAAAACAATGAGAGCATTGCAGGTGTTGCAGGCTGCACTGACTCACTGCAAGATAAGACAATCTCAGTGATCAACAAATGTAATTGTTGCTGGTTAAATGTATAATAACTAAGACGTTAACTCTGAACAAGACTTGTCTTTAAGCTGAGATACTTAATACTAGGTTACGGCAGATGCTGAGTGAGGTCCTGAGGGATCTTGTCAAGGTACTACGTAGTGGAAGCCAGCTATCCTTCACGGTACCTAGCAACCCAGCCACACTTATAGGACAGGTGGTAGTAGATGCGTTGGTAGTGGTGGTAGTAGATGTGTTGGTAGTGGTGGTAGTAGATGCGTTGGTAGTGGTGGTAGTAGATGTGTTGGTAGTGGTAGTAGTAAATGTCTTGGTAGTGGTAGTGGTAGTGGTGGTAGTAGATGTGTTGGTAGTGGTGGTAGTAGATGTCTTGGTAGTGGTAGTGGTAGTGGTGGTAGTAGATGTGTTGGTAGTGGTGGTAGTAGATGTGTTGTTAGTGGTAGTGATAGTGGTGGTAGTAGATGTGTTGGTAGTGGTGGTAGTAGATGTGTTGGTAGTGGTGGTAGATGCGTTGGTAGTGGTGGGAGTAGATGTGTTGGTAGTGGTAGTAGTAGATGTCTTGGTAGTGGTAGTGGTAGTGGTGGTAGTAGATGTGTTGGTAGTGGTGGTAGTAGATGTCTTGGTAGTGGTAGTGGTTGGTGGTAGTAGATGTGTTGGTAGTGGTGGTAGTAGATGTGTTGTTAGTGGTAGTGATAGTGGTGGTAGTAGATGTGTTGGTAGTGGTGGTAGTAGATGTGTTGATAGTGGTGGTAGTAGATGTGTTGGTAGTGGTGGTAGTAGATGTGTTGGTAGTGGTAGTGGTAATGGTGGTATTAGATGTGTTGGTAGTGGTGGTAGTAGATGCAGTGGTAGTGGTGGTAGTAGATGCGTTGGTAGTGGTGGTAGTAGATGGGTTGGTAGTGGTGGTAGTAGATGTGTTGGTAGTGGTAGTGGTAGTGGTGGTAGTAGATGTGTTGGCAGTGGTAGTGGTGGTAGTAGATGTGTTGGTAGTGGTGGTAGTAGATGCATTGGTAGTGGTGGTAGTAGATGCGTTGGTAGTGGTGGTAGTAGATGGGTTGGTAGTGGTGGTAGTAGATGTGTTGGTAGTGGTAGTGGTAGTGGTGGTAGTAGATGTGTTGGCAGTGGTAGTGGTAGTGGTGGTAGTAGATGTGTTGGTAGTGGTGGTAGTAGATGCATTGGTAGTGGTGGTAGTAGATGCGTTGGTAGTGGTGGTAGTAGATGGGTTGGTAGTGGTGGTGGTAGATGCGTTGGTAGTGGTGGTAGTAGATGCATTGGTAGTGGTAGTAGATGTGTTGGTAGTGGTGGTAGTAGATGCGTTGGTAGTGGTGGTGGTAGTGGTGGTGGTAGTGGTGGTAGTAGATGCGTTGGTAGTGGTGGTGGTAGTGATGATGGTAGTGGTGGTGGTAGTAGATGTGTTGGTAGTAGTGGTGGTAGTGGTGGTAGCAGATGCGTTGGTAATGGTGGTGGAGGTGGTGATAGTAGATGCGTCGGTAGTGGTGGTGGTAGTAGATGCGTTGGTAGTGGTGGTGGTAGTAGATGCGTTGGTAGTGGTGGTGGTAGTGATGATGGTAGTTGTGGTGGTAGTAGATGTGTTGGTAGTAGTGGTTGTAATGGTGGTAGCAGATGCGTTGGTAATGGTGGTGGAAGTGGTGGTAGTAGATGCGTTGGTAGTGATGGTGGAAGTGGTGGTAGTAGATGCGTTGGTAGTGGTGGTGGTAGTAGATGCGTTGGTAGTGGTGGTGGAAGTGGTAGTAGTAGATGCGTTGGTAGTGGTGGTGGTAGTAGATGCGTTGGTAGTGGTGGTGGAAGTGGTGGTAGTAGATGCGTTGGTAGTGGTGGTGGTAGTAGATGCGTTGGTAGTGACGGTGGAAGTGGTGGTAGTAGATGCGTTGGCAATGGTGGCGGTAGCTGGTCAATATAGAGTTTATCATGGATAACTTCCTCTTGCTGCGTTGAAGTCTCCTGCTACATGACGGACAACTCGCTAATACATCATTCCTGCCGACCACCTCCTCCTCGTCCTCCTGGCTCCCCCACCTACAGCACACTGCTCCTTCGTATCTTCTTGTCTACTCAAGTGATTTTTATACAGTTTTTGCATAACATACGTAGCCCTTGTAGGAAGAACAAGTCACATGGGGATGGTAACATTTAGCTCTTAAGACTGCCATCCCTGTGTGGCTTGCATATATATATATATATATATATATATATATATATATATATATATATATATATATATATATATATATATATATATATATATATATATATATATATATATATATATATGTGTGTGTGTGTGTGTGTGTGTGTGTGTGTGTGTGTGTGTGTGTGTGTGTGTGTGTGGTGGCTAATAGGTGATATTGGTCAATTATCAAGAGTTCATTTAAAATTAAGTTCTTTCTAAAATTTTCTCTTATACGTTTAAAGATATATACTTTTTCATTTATGTTAATATAAAAATTATTAATTTTGTACCAGAAGAACCTTGGAAAACTTACCTAACCTTATTATAATAAGCTCAGTTTAATTTAGCCTAGTCCAACTAAATATATTTTAGATAGGTTAGGTTAGGTTAGGTTAGGTTAGGTTAGGTTAGGTTAGGTTAGGTTAGGTAAGGTTCGTCAGGAAACAGGACAAATGTTTCCTGACGCGGGTCTTAGTCAGATGATGACCCGCCTTTGGAGCTTTTGGTCATCTGACCGAGGCCTTCCGCTGGCTTACCGGTCCACCCCTTTAAAAATTATGGTCATTTATAACCAGTCTATATTTTAGATAAGTTTACAATAATTTAATAATAAACAAACACAATGAAATATATATTTTTTTCATTAGGTTCAGAATGATTTTTGCGAAATTATTGCATACACAAATTGCATACACAATCTTCGCGGCAAGAAGATCGTTGCTATTTAAGCCAAAATCGCAAGTTTTACTTATTCGGCACGACGTATATGTATATATAAGGGATTTGTTGCTTAGGAAATATTGTTTCTCCGGCAACACTGATGTGTAACATTGTGTTGCTTGTTAGTTTCTAGACACTCTCCTACACCTGGTGATCCCTGCAACACCGGTGATCCTTGCAATATGCTGGTGATCCTTGTAACACTGGTGATCCTTGTAACACTGGTGATCCTTGTAACACTGGTGATACCTGAAATATGCTGGTGATCCTTGCAATATGCTGGTGATCCTTGCAATATGCTGGTGATCCCTGCAACACTGGTGATCCTTGCAACACTGGTGATCCTTGTAACACTGGTGATCCTTGTAACACTGGTGATACCTGAAATATGCTGGTGATCCTTGCAATATGCTGGTGATCCTTGCAATATGCTGGTGATCCTTGTAACACTGGTGATCCTTGTAATACTGGTGATACCTGCAATATGCTGGTGATCCTTGTAACACTGGTGATCCTTGCAATACTGGTGATACCTGGAATATGCTGGTGATCCTTGTAACACTGGTGATGCCTGAAATATGCTGGTGATCCTTGCAATATGCTGGTGATCCTTGTAACACTGGTGATGCCTGAAATATGCTGGTGATCCTTGCAATATGCTGGTGATCCTTGTAACACTGGTGATACCTGAAATATGCTGGTGATCCTTGCAATATACTGGTGATCGTTGTAACACTGGTGATCCTTGTAATACTGGTGATACCTGCAATATGCTGGTGATCCTTGTAACACTGGTGATGCCTGAAATATGCTGGTGATCCTTGCAATATGCTGGTGCTCCTTGCAATATGCTGGTGATCCTTGTAACACTGGTGATACCTGAAATATGCTGGTGATCCTTGCAATATGCTGGTGATCCTTGTAACACTGGTGATACCTGCAACACTGGTGATCCTTGCAACACTGGTGATCCTTGTAACACTGGTGATCCTTGTAACACTGGTGATCCTTGTAACACTGGTGATACCTGAAATATGCTGGTGATCCTTGCAATATGCTGGTGATCC
>NC_091304.1:13960124-13987624 GCF_038502225.1 Cherax quadricarinatus | reverse complement strand
TAAAGGAAGGAGTGGGAGGAGAGGTGAGTTGAGTGACAGGAGTGAGGTAATGTGAAGTCACAGGTAACTACACCATCACCTCTCATTAACTCTACTCACCCTCTCAATACTAGAAATAAAATAATAAAATAGGAATAAGAAATAAATAACAGGGACGGTCAATATTACTGTTCTACTCAAACAGTTTATTAATAAGTCCTTTTACAATAAATTTGGGAACAGGAGAACACTATTGGGTTTAGATAAATGGGGTGGTACATAAACAGTGAGGTGGGGAATATAATTAACTGACAGAACTGAATATAAGTATAGTAGGTCAGTTCACCTCAGGAATTTAGACTCTAGCCACAGATTCCAAGACCTACACAGCACGAGCACTGCTCCAGCCAGTACTCTGCCCAGTGTCTCCAACAGTCTCCTCCAGAGACTCTCCAGCAGCCTTCTCCCAGAGCTCTGCACACAGGCAGCAGCTTCGCCAGAATCTCCTCTCTACCTGTTTCCTAGAGCTTATGTGGTCCTTAAAGAACTTCCCCATGAGGAGTAAACCACTTGTTTTCACACCAAAAGACTCACTGTCGTCTTCATGGACAAAAGACCTGAGACAGAGACGGCTCCAAGAGTCTTCCTACAGTATCACACTTCCCTTCCAAGCCAAAGGGTGTAACAATTTACACTAGTTAGTTAGGCCAACCTTTTGACCTCACAAGCACAGATGGCCTAAATCACGACCACAGAAAGTCGTCACCATCCATCAATTGTGTAACTCTAACATCAGTATTCCAAGGGTTCTCGCTCCACCCACCTCACTATGACAGAGAACCAGGAGACAGCTATGAGAGCCCGCGACGGGCAGTCAACTTCACTCTGCCCGTACCCTTCTCAAGGGCAACGTATGACTCGCATCTGGAACAGGTTCTTCCAACACAAGGACGTAAGAGAAAGATAGTAATGTGACCAAAATTAATGCTCACATTGTATATTCTACCTCATCATATTGCACATATTGCATTTGATATCTTCAAGATTAAGAATTGGACACGTGCAACATCTGGGCATCATATTTGGTGACGGTTCGCCATCCAGTTGCTTTATCAGTACAAATACAAGAACATAATGAGGAGAAAGACTGTATACAAAGGATAAGGTAATCAGTCCCTCAGTCTTGGCGTTGGTGAAGAGTACCGTAGTCTTGAAGACTACCGTGTTTCAAGACTACCGTGCTTCAAGACTACCGTGCTTCAAGACTACCGTGCTTCAAGACTACCGTGTTTCAAGACTACCGTGCTTCAAGACTACCGTGCTTCAAGACTACCGTGCTTCAAGACTACCGTGCTTCAAGACTACCGTGCTTCAAGACTACCGTGCTTCAAGACTACCGTGCTTCAAGACTACCGTGCTCATCACCAGCACCAAGGCTGAGGGACTGATTATATCGTCTTTTGTTTATAGTTCTACTATCTTCATACATTGTACCGATAAAGCCACTGGATGTCGAAACGTTTACAAATAAAGATACCAGAATGTTGCACTTGTGTCTAATTACTCATCACCACCATCACGAGTACAACACCTCCTGGGCAGCTTTACTGAGGAGACGTTTCCCACAGAAATGGCTGCGTCAGTCCAGTTACGGGGATAATAGTGCAGGCGGCGGAGACCTGGGGGAATATTATGGAGTACTGTTGTCTGTGTTGGACCGATGAAGCAACACTGGATTGGCAAAACATCTGCACAACAAAGGTACCCAAGTGTTGCAAGAGAGAGAGAGAGAGAGAGAGAGAGAGAGAGAGAGAGAGAGAGAGAGAGAGAGAGAGAGAGAGAGAGACAGACAGACAGACAGACAGACAGAGAGGAGGAGGGAGGTAGGGAGGGGAAATAACAGGGAAGTGGAGAGAAAAAGAAAAACAAAAAAATGGTCCGGAGGGGAAATCTCCCAACTTGATGTGGTGATGGGGAGGGGAGGAGAGGGACGGGAGGGGAGGGGAGGAGAGGGGGAATTTCCCTGACCTCTCCAGAATGATCCCTGCCCCTCCACCCGCCCCCACCCCTCTCCAATCACCCCCTCCCCTTCCAACCTCGAGAAGGGAAATACGCTGCGTGAACTTAGTTAAAGATTTCTCTGAAGCCACTGTGACTGTATGTAAGTCTACGTCACCTGTGACTGTATGTAAGTCTACGTCACCTGTGACTGTATGTAAGTCTACGTCACCTGTGACTGTATGTAAGTCTACGTCACCTGTGACTGTATGTAAGTCTACGTCACCTGTGACTGTATGTAAGTCTACGTCACCTGTGACTGTATGTAAGTCTACGTCACCTGTGACTGTATGTAAGTCTACGTCACCTGTGACTGTATGTAAGTCTACGTCACCTGTGACTGTATGTAAGTCTACGTCACCTGTGACTGTATGTAAGTCTACGTCACCTGTGACTGTATGTAAGTCTACGTCACCTGTGACTGTATGTAAGTCTACGTCCACTGTGACTGTATGTAAGTCTACGTCACCTGTGGCTGTATGTAAGTCTACGTCACCTGTGACTGTATGTAAGTCTACGTCACCTGTGACTGTATGTAAGTCTACGTCACCTGTGACTGTATGTAAGTCTACGTCACCTGTGACTGTATGTAAGTCTACGTCACCTGTGACTGTATGTAAGTCTACGTCACCTGTGACTGTATGTAAGTCTACGTCACCTGTGACTGTATGTAAGTCTACGTCACCTGTGACTGTATGTAAGTCTACGTCCACTGTGACTGTATGTAAGTCTACGTCACCTGTGGCTGTATGTAAGTCTACGTCACCTGTGACTGTATGTAAGTCTACGTCACCTGTGACTGTATGTAAGTCTACGTCACCTGTGACTGTATGTAAGTCTACGTCACCTGTGACTGTATGTAAGTCTACGTCACCTGTGACTGTATGTAAGTCTACGTCACCTGTGACTGTATGTAAGTCTACGTCACCTGTGACTGTATGTAAGTCTACGTCACCTGTGACTGTATGTAAGTCTACGTCACCTGTGACTGTATGTAAGTCTACGTCACCTGTGACTGTATGTAAGTCTACGTCACCTGTGACTGTATGTAAGTCTACGTCACCTGTGACTGTATGTAAGTCTACGTCACCTGTGACTGTATGTAAGTCTACGTCACCTGTGACTGTATGTAAGTCTACGTCACCTGTGACTGTATGTAAGTCTACGTCACCTGTGACTGTATGTAAGTCTACGTCACCTGTGACTGTATGTAAGTCTACGTCACCTGTGACTGTATGTAAGTCTACGTCACCTGTGACTGTATGTAAGTCTACGTCACCTGTGACTGTATGTAAGTCTACGTCCACTGTGACTGTATGTAAGTCTACGTCACCTGTGGCTGTATGTAAGTCTACGTCACCTGTGACTGTATGTAAGTCTACGTCACCTGTGACTGTATGTAAGTCTACGTCACCTGTGACTGTATGTAAGTCTACGTCACCTGTGACTGTATGTAAGTCTACGTCACCTGTGACTGTATGTAAGTCTACGTCACCTGTGACTGTATGTAAGTCTACGTCACCTGTGACTGTATGTAAGTCTACGTCACCTGTGACTGTATGTAAGTCTACGTCACCTGTGACTGTATGTAAGTCTACGTCACCTGTGACTGTATGTAAGTCTACGTCACCTGTGACTGTATGTAAGTCTACGTCACCTGTGACTGTATGTAGGTCTACGTCACCTGTGACTGTATGTAAGTCTACGTCACCTGTGACTGTATGTAAGTCTACGTCACCTGTGACTGTATGTAGGTCTACGTCACCTGTGACTGTATGTAAGTCTACGTCACCTGTGACTGTATGTAAGTCTACGTCACCTGTGACTGTATGTAAGTCTACGTCACCTGTGACTGTATGTAGGTCTACGTCACCTGTTGTCATGTAGGGGGGTAATGATTGAATAGGATATAAGGGGAATATGGGAGTAAGGGATTATGTAGGCAGGGGAGAGGCAGGCGAGGTGGTAAGAGTGAGATGATTAGCGGAGGTAGGTAGGTAATGACAGGTCAGTGATGACCACCACGACATTCTCATTAACTCTACACTACTCACTAACATATGCCTCGCCCATTCTTCACTCATATAAACATAATAAAATATAAGAAAAGAGAATAAATAACGGTGGGCAGTGAATATTACTATTCTACTCAAACACAGTTTATTATTAAGTCTTTGTACAATAATATATTTGGGAACAGGAGAACATTATTGTGGTTTAGATAAATGGGGTGGTACACATAAGCAGTGAGACAGGGAACACAATCAACTTGACCAAAATGAATGTAACTTACAATATAGTTCAGAGGGCAGTTCATCACAGGAACTAAGCCACAGGTCCCAAGACCTACACAGCACGAGTACTGCTCCAAGCCAGTACTCTGCCCAATGCCTCCATCAGTCTCCTCCAGAGACTTCAGCAGCCTTCTCCCGAGCCCTGCACCCCAGCAGCAGCTCCGCTCGAAGTCTCTGCTCAGGAGCTCTGCACCCCAGCAGCAGCTCCGCTCGAAATGTCTCTGCTCAGAGCTCTGCACCCCAGCAGCAGCTCCTCTCGAAATGTCTCTGCTCAGAGCTCTGCACCCAGGCCAGAGCTCTGCCCGAATCTTCTGCTCAGGAGCTCTGCGTCCCAGCAGCAGCTCCGCTCCAATCTCATGATCATGCTCTTCCTTGGGCTTTTATGGTGGTCCAAGCACCCTCCACAACCACGTGTACGACCTGACGCCTAGGTCTGAGGCGTCAAGAACAAAAGACCTCCGACGTGGGCGTGGCTACAGACGTTTGCCAAGGCAAGGTGTGACCATATAATTGGTTAAATTAGGTCTCCCCAGAGACCTCACAAGCCCAGCTGGACTACATCACACTGTGACTGTATGTAAGTCTACGTCCCCTGTGACTGTATGTAAGTCTACGTCACCTGTGACTGTATGTAAGTCTACGTCACCTGTGACTGTATGTAAGTCTACGTCACCTGTGACTGTATGTAAGTCTACGTCACCTGTGACTGTATGTAAGTCTACGTCACCTGTGACTGTATGTAAGTCTACGTCACCTGTGACTGTATGTAAGTCTACGTCACCTGTGACTGTATGTAAGTCTACGTCACCTGTGACTGTATGTAAGTCTACATCACCTGTGACTGTATGTAAGTCTACGTCACCTGTGACTGTATGTAAGTCTACGTCACCTGTGACTGTATGTAAGTCTACGTCACCTGTGACTGTATGTAAGTCGTAAGTCTACGTCAGCTGTGACTGTATGTAAGTCTACGTCACCTGTGACTGTATGTAGGTCTACGTCACCTGTGACTGTATGTAGGTCTACGTCACCTGTGACTGTATGTAAGTCTACGTCACCTGTGACTGTATGTAAGTCTACGTCACCTGTGACTGTATGTAAGTCTACGTCACCTGTGACTGTATGTAGGTCTACGTCACCTGTGACTGTATGTAAGTCTACGTCACCTGTGTCTGTATGTAAGTCTACGTCACCTGTGACTGTATGTAGGTCTACGTCACCTGTGACTGTATGTAAGTCTACGTCACCTGTGACTGTATGTAAGTCTACGTCACCTGTGACTGTATGTAAGTCTACGTCACCTGTGACTGTATGTAAATCTACGTCACCTGTGACTGTATGTAAGTCTACGTCACCTGTGACTGTATGTAAGTCTACGTCACCTGTGACTGTATGTAAGTCTACGTCACCTGTGACTGTATGTAAGTCTACGTCACCTGTGACTGTATGTAAGTCTACGTCCCCTGTGACTGTATGTCAGTCTACGTCCCCTGTGACTGTATGTAAGTCTACGTCACCTGTGACTGTATGTAAGTCTACGTCACCTGTGACTGTATGTAAGTCTACGTCACCTGTGACTGTATGTAAGTCTACGTCACCTGTGACTGTATGTAAGTCTACGTCACCTGTGACTGTATGTAAGTCTACGTCACCTGTGGCTGTATGTAAGTCTACATCCCTTGTGACTGTATGTCAGTCTACGTCCCCTGTGACTGTATGTAAGTCTACGTCACCTGTGACTGTATGTAAGTCTACGTCCCCTGTGACTGTATGTAAGTCTACGTCCCCTGTGACTGTATGTAAGTCTACGTCCCCTGTGACTGTATGTAAGTCTACGTCACCTGTGACTGTATGTAAGTCTACGTCCCCTGTGGCTGTATGTAAGTCTACGTCCCCTGTGGCTGTATGTAAGTCTACGTCCCCTGTGACTGTATGTAAGTCTACGTCCCCTGTGACTGTATGTAAGTCTACGTCACCTGTGACTGTATGTAAGTCTACGTCCCCTGTGACTGTATGTAAGTCTACGTCCCCTGTGACTGTATGTAAGTCTACGTCCCCTGTGACTGTATGTAAGTCTACGTCACCTGTGACTGTATGTAAGTCTGCGTCCCCTGTGGCTGTATGTAAGTCTACGTCACCTGTGACTGTATGTAAGTCTACGTCCCCTGTGGCTGTATGTAAGTCTACGTCCCCTGTGACTGTATGTAAGTCTACGTCACCTGTGGCTGTATGTAAGTCTACGTCACCTGTGACTGTATGTAAGTCTACGTCCCCTGTGACTGTATGTAAGTCTACGTCACCTGTGACTGTATGTAAGTCTACGTCACCTGTGACTGTATGTAAGTCTACGTCACCTGTGACTGTATGTAAGTCTACGTCACCTGTGACTGTATGTAAGTCTACGTCCCCTGTGACTGTATGTAAGTCTACGTCACCTGTGACTGTATGTAAGTCTACGTCACCTGTGACTGTATGTAAGTCTACGTCACCTGTGACTGTAAGAGTTATGACTGAAGAAATACTTCTTAAGATCCCTGTGGCTCATCTAAGTTTTCGACTTCCAGTTGTGACCCCTTGTTGCTGTGTGTGTGTGTGTGTGTGTGTGTGTGTGTATTATTGTCTTCAGAATGTTAGGACGTAATCTTGTATAGACTCACTCTTCGAGGACATACGTACTCTTGTCGAATCAAATTATGTAAGGTATGTGAAGGTCACAGTACAAGGGTCTCGTTTGAAAGGCAAACATGTAAACTTTGACAACACAAAGATATATATGACATAAACCTTGGTAACTGGTACTGACAAATTGCTTTAGAAAGATACGTAAGTGAACACTAGCACGTATTTATTAGAAAACGTTTCGGTCCTGGAACCGAAACGTTTTCTAATGAATATGTCCTAGTGTTTGCTCACGTGCCTTCCTAAACTAAAGACATGTATCCCCTTCAAGAACTCGGTATTGGCAGTGTAAGAGCACCTCCGTGAATGAATCACTCTGGAACTTAATCATGGAGTTCGGCTTGGAAACGAAGTTTGGATCGTGATCTAATGGAAATTATTTCTTTGGGGATGGGGAGGGGGAAGAGAGCGATGTGGACATGAATAATATTACATCCTTGATTTTGTCTATTTTATCACATTGTGCGTCCGATATATTTCGTGCTCAATGTCACTGAGATAACCTCTGATGCTAGGAGACTTACAGTCCAAACCATACCCCGGCCGGGATTGATCCCGCGGTCAGAGAGTCTCAAAACTCCAGCCCGTCGCGTTAGCCACTAGACCAGTGTTCCTCTGTGCTAAGTATTGTGGTTACGTTTATGTAGACATGGGTACACATAGTGTAAATTACCTGTGATAACCCCCCAGAAATACAAGGTCAGGTAAAGTGACTTATTTCCATTGTGGTTGTACATGGTAAATCGAGGATTATCCTCTCGGTTTATCGGCATTACTGAAGCACTGTAAGCCTTCTGTCACATACTAAGACATACCGAGATGCAGCGTAACACACTAAGTCGCACCGAGATGCAACGTAACACAATACAGCACTTGGAGATGCAACGTAATACGCTACAACACTCCGAGATGCAACGTAATACGCTACAACACTCCGAGATGCAACGTAATACGCTACAACACTCCGAGATGCAACGTAACACACTACAACACTCGGAGATGCAACTTAATCAGACATGGAAATAAATGGTATAAAATACCGACACAATGGAAAAATAAACACATGAGCAGTATAATGTGATCCTTTATTGACAACGTTTCGCTCACACAGTGGACTTTATCAAGTCACAAACAGACCTACCTAGGTGACAGGTACGTGAGTATAAATACTCTCGTACCTGTCACCCAGGCAGACATGTGTACATGACCCATCATCACACGTCTCACATCTTGGGCAGACTCTGCCATAGCACCAAAAACTCTCAATCTCTCTGTAATGGCGACATCATCTGATAACAACACATTTGGACTTCAAGTCTAAGATATTTAAGAACATAAGAATGAATGAACACTGTTGTACGTCCATGCTAAGCAGGTTCAACTTACCCACCCACACCTACTCATATACCTGTCCAACCTGACTCACGAAATATAAATAACACGATTGCAAACGTGTTATTACGATTTCTTAAGTCATGATGATGACTTTGAGGGGGCTTGAGCTAGAGCTTGTCACGACCACGCTAGCGGGAGATTCATCTGTAAAAACTTGCATTTTTGGTCACGGTGGTGGCCCATGCTAACCTTCCTATGATGTATAAATACACCTAATTCGATGAACCTTATTGTAGCCAGCTGGTCCGGTGGCTTACGCACTGGCATAGAGTTTTACAACTCACTTGCCGTGAATTCGATCCCCATCCGTACCGTGGCCAGTCCAACCTATTTTAAAGGCTAACCATAATTCTTGGTTCAGTGACACCGCTTGGAACTTTGTTCCCGTCATCCACAACTGTTGTTAAACCATTGCTTTCCACATCCTTCCAACATGAATTCAGCGCTGTGAGTCTTGTCTTGGATGGATATCTTCATCACGTTATTTATATCCCCATCTCACCAAAAGGCTTATGACCTGGACCACTGTCAAGTTGCAATAGACCTGACAATGACCCAGAGCGGACCGTAATGTCCGTCTTAAGTGCGGGGTTTTTGGTCAGTTGTTCCAGCCATGGTATTGTGATTTTATATTCACCTGTACAACTCCTTCATTTATTCTAGTTTTCTATTTGTACACTTCAGTCATGTCATCTCTAATTCTCTGCCTCTCCTGTGTACAAGCTCACTGCCTTCACCCTCTCCTGTGTACAAGCTCACTAAAGCCTTCGGCTTTAAATTACTGCTAAGCAGAACTCCTTAATCTTTTCTCATATTTAGTTTGAGATCTACATTATTTAGTTCACAAGTGCGATAGTTATTAGAGTGATAATGATATAATTACAAAATGGTAAATGGACAAGATGCAACTAACTTGATATTTTATTTTGACAACGTTTCGCTCTCCAGGAGCTTTGTCAAGCCGCATTTACCAAACATAGTTATTATATTTACCTAAGATTAGAACCTTACATTTTCTTCACTAAGCTGCATCTGCAACTTCTCTGACCACAACAAACTACTCACCTTCGTCTCTTGTCCTCTTCAAAACACCTGGTGTGAAACATGTCTTACCCATCAACTTGTCAATGCTGTAGCCATTTATTCCCTCATCTACGTCAGTTTATAGCGCGAACAACAAAGGGGGAGCAGTACTGCCGTGTCCCCCTGCGGCACACCACTGGTCTTGTGGTTACATCTTGCCCACTGAACTTCTACGTCTGATGTTGGTTTAGTGTTTTAGTTTTCTTATTTGAGATAAAATCTTATTAACGGTTTCATTTGAGATGAAGAAACCTTGTTTTTCGAGACGATAAAACTTTAGTTTTCTCATTTGATATGAAAAAACTTAGGGTTTTCTTTTGAGACGATAAAATTTTGGTTTTGCGAAGAATCCAGGAGGTGAAAGACAGTGTGAGTGTTACCACAGTACTGCCGCTCACTGCTCTCAATCATCATATCATCAGAAAAACCATACAATGATTGAGTTGCCAGTTCACAGAATTCACTGAAACATCAGCGTAGCGTTAAATAAAGTGGGGGGTAAGACACTTCTCTGTGAGGTACCTGGTGCACACTCTCCAGTGGCTCTGTAGTACTGGAAATTCCTGCTGGACAGGTACCCTTTTATCCAGTGGGATACTTATGTGTAGTATTGGTGTACTGGGTGAGGAGACTGATATAGTGGTGGTATACTGGGTGAGGAGACTGATATAGTGGTGGTATACTGGGTGACGAGGAAGCATTGAATCCGTAGGAGTCAGAGAGAGTCTGGGGGAGTGTGAGACAATCAGAAATGATCTCAGAAAGAACAGAAACACTCCAGTTCCTTGGATAAAGAGCCCTTCACCAGCATGAATGCATCCGCAGTGGTGAAGGCTTGATCCACCGTCCGCTAATAGCAGGAAGCTACCTGCAGCATCACTCCATCAGGAAGCGACCTACAGCACCACTCTACCAGGAAGTGACCTGCAGCACCACTCCACTAGGAAGCGACCTGCAGCACCACTCTACCAGGAAGTGACCTGCAGCACCATTCCACCAGGAAGTGACCTGCAGTACCACTCCACCAGCAAGTGATATACAGTACTACTCCACCAGCAAGTGACCTGCAGCATCACTCCTCCAGGAAGTGACCTGCAGTACCACTCCACCAGCAAGTGATATACGGTACTACTCCACCAGCAAGTGACCTGCAGCATCACTCCTCCAGGAAGTGACCTGCAGCATCACTCCTCCAGGAAGTGACCTGCAGCATCACTCCACCAGGATGTAAGGAACCAAGTGACAGCGGGTAGTTGCGATAGTCTAGATAGCTGTGACCTTCCAACAACCTGGACCAGCTGGTGGTGGTCGTTACCTATGGTTGTACCTTTGCTCTCCCACAAGGTAGGTATCTCACACTACTCTTGGGTCCTACAGCCCCCACAAAAAGAAAAAAATCTAATTACTTACCAGTCAGTTGTGATGCTTCAGGTACTCTGCTGCCTCGTATCTACCAGTGTATATCACTCTGATCCTGTGCTTGTATAAGCAACCTTGCTTACTATAAATAAAATTTACAACACAACGATTATTTGTGTTACCAGAAGCTGAGAAGATAGTATGGTGTGTGTGTACTCGCGTATTCGTACTCACCTCTTTGTGGTTGCAGGGGTTGAGTCACAGGTCCTGTGTGTACTCACCTAATACCGCGTATGTGTCCGTGTACGTGTGCGTGTTCACATACGTGTAAGACTGCCGTTAAGGGCACACAGAACGGTATAAAAAATATTACTCAGACTGACTCAACGAGACTCGTTCACCTCTAAGGTTAAATCTCACCCAACAAAAAAAAATCGTAATAAAAACATATAATGGACAGAAACGGATGCAAGAATATATAAGAAAAAATCGTTCTGTTATATACGACTCTACGAATTACATTATATTTCTTTTTAAATACAGAGTTTTGTGAAATTCAGATGTGACTGTTTCCCAAATATTGTAGCAGGCCTATAGGCCTATGATGGTAGGTCTTACTCGGTCCCGCCCCCCCTTCTCCATCAGCAGATTATCTTCATGGGGAAGCGCTAGACTCGTAAGGGGGCCAAACAGCGCCTGAAGACAACGTTTCGCCCTGTGGTCAACCTCAATCAATCTGTCTTCAGCCAGCGACCTGCTGAAGGCGAGGTCTGATCCAAGGAAGAGGAGAGTAAACTAAAGAGCTTTTAACTATTATCAAGACCACTTCCCCCCTTCCTCTTGTAGGGAGGTGATCAAGAGTCAGGCACCATTAAGAGCCCTTCTTGAAGGGTCAGTAATTAAGAGCCCTTCCTCTTGAAGGGTCAGTAATCAAGAGCCCTTCCTCTTGTAGAATCAGTAATTAAGAGCCCTTCCTCTTGAAGAGTCGGTAATCAAGAGTCATTCTTGAAGGGTCAATAATCAAGAGCCTTTCCTCTTGAAGGGTTATTAATCAAGAGCCCTTCCCCTTGAAGGATCAGTAATCAAGAACCCTTCTTCTTAAAAGGATCAGCAATCAAGAGCCCGTCACCATCAAGGTCCCTCCCTCCTCAGGGAACCAGTTTGCAGAAATGACGCAATCAAGGTAAACAGAGCAGTAAGTCTGTGATTGGTCAAAGAGATCAAGGAGAACCTGAGTGGGGAAACACGGACTATCACGTACCAGAGACACTTGTCTGATCTGAGAGTCGCTGCTACGCCATCGTTACGGCGTAGCTCACTTGTTTCCCCAGCTTTGTCCCGTAGAGGAGCGTGTTGTAGCGGTGTGTTACTGGTGGAGGTTGGTGGAGCTCTGTGGAACGTTTGATGTAGCGGTGTGTTGCTGGTGTCTAGGAATCTGCCGAAAATATGTGTGAACCGTGAGTGTGGGACCCTGAGACAGGGTGTGTCTAGGACGCTGCTGACAGGGTGTGTCTAGGACGCTGCAGGCAGGGTGTGTTTAGGACGCTGCTGGCAAGGAGGGTGTGTCTAGGACGCTGCTGGCAAGGAGGGTGTATCTAGGACGCTGCTGGCAGGGTGTGTCTAGGACGCTGCTGACAGAGAGGGTGTGTCTAGGACGCTGCTGACAGGAGTGTGTCTAGGACCCTGCTAACAGGGAGGGTGTGTCTAGGACGCTGCTGACAGGGGTGTGTCTAGGACCCTGCTAACAGGGAGGGTGTGTCTAGGACGCTGCTGGCAGGGACTGTGTGTCTAGGACGCTGCTGCCAGGGAGGGTGTGTCTAGGACGCTGCTGACAAGGAGGGTGTGTCTAGGACGCTGCTGACAGGGTGTGTCTAGGACGCTGCTGACAGGGTGTGTCTAGGACGCTGCTGGAAGGGACTATGTGTCTCGGACGCTGCTTCCAGGGATGGTGTGTTAGGACGCTGCTGACAAGGACTGTGTGTCTAGGACGCTGCTGACAGGGTGTGTCTAGGACGCTGCTGACAGGGTGTGTCTAGGACGCTGCTGGAAGGGACTATGTGTCTCGGACGCTGCTTCCAGGGATGGTGTGTTAGGACGCTGCTGACAAGGACTGTGTGTCTAGGACGCTGCTGGCATGGAGTGTGTGCCTAGGACGCTGCTGACACTGAGGGTGTCTAGGAAGCTGCTGACACTGAGGGTGTCTAGGACGCTGCTGACAGGGGTGTGTCTAGGACACTGCTGACACTGAGGGTGTCTAGGAAGCTGCTGACACTGAGGGTGTCTAGGACGCTGCTGACAGGGGTGTGTCTAGGACACTGCTGACACTGAGGGTGTCCAGGACGCTGCTGACACTGAGGGTGTCTAGGACGCTGCTGACAGAGAGGGTGTGTCTAGGATGCTGCTGACACTGAGGGTGTCTAGGACGCTGCTGACACTGAGGGTGTCTAGGACGCTGCTGACACTGAGGGTGTCTAGGACGCTGCTGACAGAGAGGGTGTGTCTAGGATGCTGCTGACACTGAGGGTGTCTAGGACGCTGCTGACAGAGCGGAGAGAGAGAGAGAGAGAGAGAGAGAGAGAGAGAGAGAGAGAATGAAAAACGTGCTAAAAAAGACGTGTGAGAGGTTAAAAAGGTGTGAGAATGTGGTGAGGCGACGACCTCCCTTTTGAAGTGGACCAGGAGCTGAAGGTCAACATGCTATTGTGTGTGTGTGTGTGTGTGTGTGTGTGTGTGTGTGTGTGTGTGTGTGTGTGTGTGTGTGTGTGTGTGTGTGTGTACTTACCTAATTGTAGCTTCAGGGGTCGATTCATAGCTCCTGGCCCTGCCTCTTCGCTGGTCGCTACTAGGTTCACTCTCTCTCCTTGATCCATGAGCTTTATCATACCTCTTCTTAAAGCTATGTATGGATCCTGCCTCCACTACATCACTCTCCAGACTGTTCCACTTCCTGTGTATGTGTGAGTTTGTATATATGTGTGTGTATGTGTGTGTGTGTGTGTGTGTGTGTGTGTGTGTGTGTGTGTGTGTGTGTGTGTGTGTGTGTACTCACCTATTTGTACTCACCTATTTGTGGTTGCAGGGGTCGAGTCCTAGCTCCTGGCCCCGCCTCTTCACCGGTTGCTACTAGGCCCTCTCTCTCCCCGCTCCATGAGCTTTATCAAACCTCGTCTTAAAACTGTGTATGGTTCCTGCCTCCACTACGTCATTTTCTAGGCTATTCCACTGCCTTACAACTCTATGACTGAAGAAATACTTCCTACTATCTCTCTGACTCATTTGTGTCTTCAACTTCCAATTGTGGCCTCTTGTTTCTGTGTCCCCTCCCTGGAACATCCTGTCTTTGTCCACCTTGTCTATTCCACGCAGTATTTTATATGTCGTTATCATGTCTCCCCTGACCCTCCTGTCCTCCAGTGTCGTCAGGCCGATTTCCCTTAATCTTTCTTCATAGGACATTCCCTTTAGCTCTGGAACTAACCTTGTGGCAAACCTTTGTACTTTCTCTAGTTTCTTGACGTGCTTTATCAAGTGCGGGTTCCAAACAGGTGCTGCATACTCCAGTATGGGCCTGACATACACGGTGTACAGTGTCTTGAATGATTCCTTACTAAGGTATCGGAATGCTGTTCTCAGGTTTGCCAGGCGTCCATATGCTGCAGCAGTAGCATATGGGCGCCTGGCAAACCTGTGTGTGTGTGTGTGTGTGTGTACTTACCTAATTGTAGCTTCAGGGGTCGATTCATAGCTCCTGGCCCTGCCTCTTCGCTGGTCGCTACTAGGTTCACTCTCTCTCCTTGAGCCATGAGCTTTATCATACTTCTTCTTAAAGCTATGTATGGATCCTGCCTCCACTACATCACTCTCCAGACTGTTCCACTTCCTGTGTATGTGTGAGTTTGTATATATGTGTGTGTATGTGTGTGTGTGTGTGTGTGTGTGTGTGTGTGTGTGTGTGTGTGTGTGTGTGTGTGTGTGTGTGTGTGTGTGTGTGTGTGTGTGTGTGTACAATCAAGAAATATTAACTAGGCTGACGCTTCAACTGACAATACGAAGATAAAACAAACAAGTGATGGAAAATTTTGAGAGGACAACCCACAAGAACCAGCGGGGAAAATAAGAGTCTGGGGAGTAGCAACCCGAGAATTACAATGTAAAAAGAAAATAAAAGCGAGCAGAGGCGAGCGCAAGATCACACCAGACGGAAACTGATTTACAAGTAAGGAAACGTATTCAGGGAAAACAAACAAGTGCTCAAAGAGCTCAGTCTAAATAATCAAGATATCCACAGGATCAAACAGCATCCGGCAGCAGAGTAAGAAAAGATAGTGGAAAGCAGTAGCGAGCTAGCCAGTGCCTCATAACAAGTGAGGAAGTAGATAAACTTGTAGGAAAGCAAGACACAGCAAGGGCAACCACACCAGGCAAAGAGCCACACATGGGAAACAAAGTATAATGCCAGTATGGTAGAGTGAAGGAGGCGCTACAGAGCACTGTGTCCAGCACCGGCCAACCAGTACTTGTTTAAGTGTTATGTTCAGGGCACCTGACTACTGAAAACATATCACCTACTTATCTTCTGTAAAAAAAAAAGTGCTGTAGCTGATTAGTCATTAATGCAACAATTAATGATATCCTCGTTGTCTCGCTAAAGTCTCCCAGCTCAGGCTGACGGATTCTAACACCTCTTATGATCACCATGTTGCTGTCATGGAATATGACGGGGAACGTAGTTAAATTTTGTTCACAGTGTGTCATTATCACATAGAATAGGGTAGCAGTAAGCTGTTGATATATCAAAAAAGATCACTGCCAGACGACTGTCTCAGATGTACAAATGAACAAATTTCAACATCAAACTATAGGTCAGATGTTGACCACACAGAGGTTGAATATGATAGTACGAGATCAAGTCAGCAAAGTGAAGAAGCAGGACCAAAAGCGTAAACTAAACAAGGTAATGACACTAAGGTGATGTAAGGTAGATCAGTTCTGATGCCCTGGGGGAGTGTCTCAAATCTTCCTCCTTGTGAACACGAAGTTCAGGGTCGACGTAACACTGGTGGCTCGTAATTCTTACTCACTTGATGTATTTTTCCTTAGTGATGCTCACTCTCACTACCATCTTCTACTACTACTACTACTACTACAACAACAACAACAACAACACCACCAACAACAACAACAACAACAACAACAATAAGTACTACTACTACTACTACTACTACTAATAATAATAATAATAATAATAATAATAATAATAATAACAATAATAATAATAATAATAATGCTGTCACTGCCGATATAGAGGTCTCTAGAGTGTCTGTAATTTCCTGACTACTTTGTATAGTGGGTAGGTAAGACACATAGGCAATAGTTAGGCAACTTTTTTCCGAAACGTTTCGCCTACACAGTAGGCTTCTTCAGTCGAATACTTTCTGTATTCGACTGAAGAAACCTACTGTGTAGGCGAAACGTTTCGGAATAAAGTTGCCTAACTGTTGCCTATGTGTCTTACCTACCAACCTGTCGGTATTGTATACCATTTTGATGTTACTTTGTATAGTGCTAGTGAGTGACTGACCTCAACTCTTTGTCCCCCTCCACCTTATTCCTTCTACTTCTCCATTTCTCTTTAACCCTCTTTCTTTTGCTCTTCTTTCCCCTCGTCTCCTACCCTATTCTTCCTCTTCACCTGTCCTGTCCGTTCTCCTCGCATCCTCCTCTTATCCCCTTCTCTACTACCCCTCTTCAATTTCCACTTCCTCTTGTTCGTCTCTCCTACTCTACCCTCGTTCCTCCTCCTCTACGCTGCAAGGGGAGTAACTTGTCAACACTGAAGGCCTCGTCATCACAGAAGCGGGATCGACTTTTTTCCTCTCACAAAGAAATGTTAACACAGAGCGAAGATGACCTTTGTCAACTGATTAAGTCGTATCATCTGGTCTACTCTCACATAGTTTACTACCATTTGGTCTACTTACCTAAGATCTGCTCCCACTGCATCTACTTTTCATGTGGTCCACTACCGTTGTTTTCTCAGACTGTCTACTATTTCCAGGTCAGATTTTTGAACGTTAAAAACATTTTCTTTGCTTTTGTTTACATTTTAATGTCTCGAGAAAGCTTTCAGAAATTACTGACAGCTAACAGATATTCTGGGAATATGTGGTAATTTATCAGGGTAGACAGAATGAGAGAGTTAGGGTCACTGATACCCACACAGACCCACGGTACAATGACACAGGTAAGCCAGAGGTAGCTGCCACCCACACAGACACACGGTACAATGACACAGGTAAGCCAGAGGTCGCTGCCACCCACACAGACACACGGTACAATGACACAGGTAAGCCAGAGGTCGCTGCCACCCACACAGACACACGGTACAATGACACAGGTAAGCCAGAGGTCGCTGCCACCCACACAGACACACGGTACAATGACACAGGTAAGCCAGAGGTCGCTGCCACCCAAACAGACACACGGTACAATGACACAGGTAAGCCAGAGGTCGCTGCCACACACACAGACACACGGTACAATAACACAGGTAAGCCAGAGGTCGCTGCCACCCACACAGACACACGGTACAATGACACAGGTAAGCCAGAGGTCGCTGCCACCCACACAGACACACGGTACAATAACACAGGTAAGCCAGAGGTCGCTGCCACCCACACAGACACACAGTACAATAACACACGTAAGCCAGAGGTCGCTGCCACCCACACAGACACACAGTACAATGACACAGGTAAGCCAGAGGTCGCTGCCACCCACACAGACACACGGTACAATAACACACGTAAGCCAGAGGTCGCTGCCACCCACACAGACACACAGTACAATAACACACGTAAGCCAGAGGTCGCTGCCACCCACACAGACACACGGTACAATAACACAGGTAAGCCAGAGGTCGCTGCCACCCACACAGACACACGGTACAATAACACAGGTAAGCCAGAGGTCGCTGCCACCCACACAGACACACGGTACAATAACACAGGTAAGCCAGAGGTCGCTGCCACCCACACAGACACACAGTACAATAACACACGTAAGCCAGAGGTCGCTGCCACCCACACAGACACACGGTACAATAACACAGGTAAGCCAGAGGTCGCTGCCACCCACACAGACACACGGTACAATAACACAGGTAAGCCAGAGGTCGCTGCCACCCACACAGACACACGGTACAATAACACAGGTAAGCCAGAGGTCGCTGCCACCCACACAGACACACAGTACAATAACACACGTAAGCCAGAGGTCGCTGCCACCCACACAGACACACGGTACAATAACACAGGTAAGCCAGAGGTCGCTGCCACCCACACAGACACACGGTACAATAACACAGGTAAGCTAGAGGTCGCTGCCACCCACACAGACACACGGTACAAAAACACAGGTAAGCCAGAGGTCGCTGCCACCCACACAGACACACAGTACAATAACACACGTAAGCCAGAGGTCGCTGCCACCCACACAGACACACGGTACAATAACACACGTAAGCCAGAGGTCGCTGCCACCCACACAGACACACGGTACAATAACACAGGTAAGCTAGAGGTCGCTGCCACCCACACAGACACACTGTACAATAACACAGGTAAGTCAGAGGTCGCTGCCACCCACACAGACACACGGTACAATAACACAGGTAAGCCAGAGGTCGCTGCCACCCACACAGACACACGGTACAATAACACAGGTAAGCCAGAGGTCGCTGCCACCCACACAGACACACGGTACAATAACACAGGTAAGCTAGAGGTCGCTGCCACCACAACAGACACACGGTACAATAACACAGGTAAGCCAGAGGTCGCTGCCACCCACACAGACCCACGGTACAATGACACAGGTAAGCCAGAGGTCGCTGCCACCCACACAGACACACGGTACAATAACACAGGTAAGCCAGAGGTCGCTGCCACCCACACAGACCCACAGTACAATGACACAGGTAAGCCAGAGGTCGCTGCCACCCACACAGACCCACGGTACAATGACACAGGTAAGCCAGAGGTCGCTGCCACCCACACAGACCCACAGTACAATGACACAGGTAAGCCAGAGGTCGCTGCCACCCACACAGACCCACAGTACAATGACACAGGTAAGCCAGAGGTCACTGCCACCCACACAGACCCACGGTACAATGACAGGTAAGCCAGAGGTCGCTGCCACCCACACAGACCCACGGTACAATGACACAGGTAAGCCAGAGGTCGCTGCCACCCACACAGACACACGGTACAATGACACAGGTAAGCCAGAGGTCGCTGCCACCCACACAGACACACAGTACAATAACACAGGTAAGCCAGAGGTCGCTGCCACCCACACAGACCCACGGTACAATGACACAGGTAAGCCAGATGTCGCTGCCACCCACACAGACCCACGGTACAATGACACAGGTAAGCCAGAGGTCGCTGCCACCCACACAGACCCACGGTACAATGACACAGGTAAGCCAGAGTTCGCTGCCACCCACACAGACACAGGGTACAATAACACAGGTAAGCCAGAGGTCGCTGCCACCCACACAGACACACAGTACAATAACACACGTAAGCCAGAGGTCGCTGCCACCCACACAGACACACGGTACAATAACACAGGTAAGCCAGAGGTCGCTGCCACCCACACAGACACAGGGTACAATAACACAGGTAAGCCAGAGGTCGCTGCCACCCACACAGACACACGGTACAATAACACAGGTAAGCCAGAGGTCGCTGCCACCCACACAGACACACAGTACAATAACACACGTAAGCCAGAGGTCGCTGCCACCCACACAGACACACGGTACAATAACACAGGTAAGCCAGAGGTCGCTGCCACCCACACAGACACACGGTACAATAACACAGGTAAGCTAGAGGTCGCTGCCACCCACACAGACACACGGTACAATAACACAGGTAAGCCAGAGGTCGCTGCCACCCACACAGACACACAGTACAATAACACACGTAAGCCAGAGGTCGCTGCCACCCACACAGACACACGGTACAATAACACACGTAAGCCAGAGGTCGCTGCCACCCACACAGACACACGGTACAATAACACAGGTAAGCTAGAGGTCGCTGCCACCCACACAGACACACTGTACAATAACACAGGTAAGTCAGAGGTCGCTGCCACCCACACAGACACACGGTACAATAACACAGGTAAGCCAGAGGTCGCTGCCACCCACACAGACACACGGTACAATAACACAGGTAAGCCAGAGGTCGCTGCCACCCACACAGACACACGGTACAATAACACAGGTAAGCTAGAGGTCGCTGCCACCCACACAGACCCACGGTACAATGACACAGGTAAGCCAGAGGTCGCTGCCACCCACACAGACACACGGTACAATAACACAGGTAAGCCAGAGGTCGCTGCCACCCACACAGACCCACAGTACAATGACACAGGTAAGCCAGAGGTCGCTGCCACCCACACAGACCCACGGTACAATGACACAGGTAAGCCAGAGGTCGCTGCCACCCACACAGACCCACGGTACAATGACACAGGTAAGCCAGAGGTCGCTGCCACCCACACAGACCCACGGTACAATGACACAGGTAAGCCAGAGGTCGCTGCCACCCACACAGACACACGGTACAATAACACAGGTAAGCCAGAGGTCGCTGCCACCCACACAGACCCACAGTACAATGACACAGGTAAGCCAGAGGTCACTGCCACCCACACAGACCCACGGTACAATGACAGGTAAGCCAGAGGTCGCTGCCACCCACACAGACCCACGGTACAATGACACAGGTAAGCCAGAGGTCGCTGCCACCCACACAGACACACGGTACAATGACACAGGTAAGCCAGAGGTCGCTGCCACCCACACAGACACACAGTACAATAACACAGGTAAGCCAGAGGTCGCTGCCACCCACACAGACCCACGGTACAATGACACAGGTAAGCCAGATGTCGCTGCCACCCACACAGACCCACGGTACAATGACACAGGTAAGCCAGAGGTCGCTGCCACCCACACAGACCCACGGTACAATGACACAGGTAAGCCAGAGGTCGCTGCCACCCACACAGACACACGGTACAATAACACAGGTAAGCCAGAGGTCGCTGCCACCCACACAGACCCACAGTACAATGACACAGGTAAGCCAGAGGTCGCTGCCACCCACACAGACCCACAGTACAATGACACAGGTAAGCCAGAGGTCGCTGCCACCCACAAAGACCCACGGTACAATGACACAGGTAAGCCAGAGGTCGCTGCCACCCACACAGACCCACGGTACAATGACACAGGTAAGCCAGAGGTCGCTGCCACCCACACAGACACACGGTACAATGACACAGGTAAGCCAGAGGTCGCTGCCACCCACACAGACACACAGTACAATGACACAGGTAAGCCAGAGGTCGCTGCCACCCACACAGACACACAGTACAATGACACAGGTAAGCCAGAGGTCGCTGCCACCCACACAGACCCTCGGTACAATAACACAGGTAAGCTAGAGGTCGCTGCCACCCACACAGACCCACAGTACAATGACACAGGTACAATTACACAGGTACAATTGCACAGGTACAATATTTTAGTAAATAACATATTAACTTGTTCCTGCACATGTTTACGCACATAATTAATTAATTGATGTTATTTTCACCTAAGAGGTGTTCCAGGTACATCAGTAAGATCACAGGAAGATCACAGACAGATCACAGGTAGAACACAGGTAGATCACAGGTAGATCACACTTAGATTGCAGGTAGATCACAGGTAGAACACAGGTAGATCAAAGGTAGATCACGGAAGTGAAATAATCTGGAGAGTGAAGTAGCGAAGAGAAGTTCCATACACAGCTTTAAAAAGAGGTATGATGCAGTTCATGGAGCAGGAAGAGAGTGACTTTGTGTCGACCAGTGAAGAGGAAGGCCAGGAGCTATGACTCGACCCCAGCAACCCATAAACTTGGATCGTCTTAAGCCCGGTGGAGAAAGAAGATCTTGATACGGGAAGTTGCAGCTGTCTTCCCCTTACTCGGATCAAACCTGCTTGGCCTCCCACTCACCAGGCGCTGGTATGCCTTAAGGGTTTACCGCTCACCCAGTGATGTATCGCACCAACTTTCACTACAACTTTCACTGACTACATTCACCATCCCGATTATCCTGTGTACACCTAATGTACAGACTGCCACTGATGTACATACTGCTACTAATGTACACTTCTTGTGTGTACGATATGAAGGTGAAGCTTCGTATCATTTCTAACATTCCGACCTTCTCTTGTATGTGAGTTTCTCAGCTGTGAGGCAGTGACACGTGCCTTCATGCTGTGACACGTGCCTTCATGTTGTGACACGTGCCTTCATGATGTGACACGTGCCTTCATGCTGTGACACATTCCTTCATGCTGTGACACATGCCTTCATGTTGTGACACATGCCTTCATGCTGTGATACATTCCTTCATGCTGTGACACATGCCTTCATGCTGTGATACATTCCTTCATGCTGTGACACATGCCTTCATGCTGTGACACATGCCTTCATGCTGTGATACATGCCTTCATGCTGTGATACATTCCTTCATGCTGTGACACATGCCTTCATGCTGTGACACATGCCTTCATGCTGTGATACATTCCTTCATGCTCCTTCATGCTGTGATACATTCCTTCATGCTGTGACACATGCCTTCATGCTGTGATACATGCCTTCATGCTGTGATACATTCCTTCATGCTGTGATACATTCCTTCATGCTGTGACACATGCCTTCATGCTGTGATACATTCCTTCATGCTGTGATACATTCCTTCATGCTGTGACACATGCCTTCATGCTGTGACACATGCCTTCATGCTGTGATACATTCCTTCATGCTGTGATACATTCCTTCATGCTGTGACACATGCCTTCATGCTGTGATACATGCCTTCATGCTGTGATACATTCCTTCATGCTGTGACACATGCCTTCATGCTGTGACACATTCCTTCATGCTGTGACACATGCCTTCATGTTGTGACACATGCCTTCATGCTGCGACACGTGCCTTCATGCTGTGATACATTCCTTCATGCTGTGACACATGCCTTCATGTTGTGACACATGCCTTCATGCTGTGACACGTGCCTTCATGCTGTGACACATGCCTTCATGCTGCGACACGTGCCTTCATGCTGTGATACATTCCTTCATGCTGTGACACATGCCTTCATGTTGTGACACATGCCTTCATGCTGTGACACGTGCCTTCATGTTGTGACACATGCCTTCATGCTGTGACACGTGCCTTCATGTTGTGACACATGCCTTCATGCTGTGATACATTCCTTCATGCTGTGACACATGCCTTCATGCTGTGACACATGCCTTCATGTTGTGACACATGCCTTCATGCTGTGACACATTCCTTCATGCTGTGACACATGCCTTCATGCTGTGATACATTCCTTCATGCTGTGACACGTGCCTTCATGCTGTGACACATTCCTTCATGCTGTGACACATGCCTTCATGCTGTGATACATTCCTTCATGCTGTGACACATGCCTTCATGCTGTGATACATTCCTTCATGCTGTGACACATGCCTTCATGCTGTGATACATTCCTTCATGCTGTGACACATGCCTTCATGCTGTGACACATTCCTTCATGCTGTGACACATGCCTTCATGTTGTGACACTTGCCTTCATGCTGCGACACGTGCCTTCATGCTGTGATACATTCCTTCATGCTGTGACACATGCCTTCATGCTGTGACACATGCCTTCATGCTGTGACACATGCCTTCATGCTGTGATACATTCCTTCATGCTGTGACACATGCCTTCATGCTGTGATACATTCCTTCATGCTGTGACACATGCCTTCATGCTGTGACACATTCCTTCATGCTGTGACACATGCCTTCATGTTGTGACACTTGCCTTCATGCTGTGACACATGCCTTCATGCTGTGACACATGCCTTCATGCTGTGATACATTCCTTCATGCTGCGACACATGCCTTCATGCTGTGATACATTCCTTCATGCTGTGACACATGCCTTCATGCTGTGATACATTCCTTCATGCTGTGACACATGCCTTCATGCTGTGATACATTCCTTCATGCTGTGACACATGCCTTCATGCTGTGATACATGCCTTCATGCTGTGATACATTCCTTCATGCTGTGACACATGCCTTCATGCTGTGATACATTCCTTCATGCTGCGACACATGCCTTCATGCTGTGATACATGCCTTCATGCTGTGACACATGCCTTCATGCTGTGATACATTCCTTCATGCTGTGATACATTCCTTCATGCTGTGATACATTCCTTCATGCTGTGACACATGCCTTCATGCTGTGATACATTCCTTCATGCTGTGATACATTCCTTCATGCTGTGATACATTCCTTCATGCTGCGACACATGCCTTCATGCTGTGATACATTCCTTCATGCTGTGATACATTCCTTCATGCTGCGACACATGCCTTCATGCTGTGATACATGCCTTCATGCTGTGATACATGCCTTCATGCTGCGACACATGCCTTCATGCTGTGATACATGCCTTCATGCTGTGACACATGCCTTCATGCTGTGATACATTCCTTCATGCTGTGATACATTCCTTCATGCTGCGACACATGCCTTCATGCTGTGATACATGCCTTCATGCTGTGATACATGCCTTCATGCTGCGACACATGCCTTCATGCTGTGATACATTCCTTCATGCTGTGATACATTCCTTCATGCTGTGATACATTCCTTCATGCTGCGACACATGCCTTCATGCTGTGATACATGCCTTCATGCTGTGATACATTCCTTCATGCTGCGACACATGCCTTCATGCTGTGATACATGCCTTCATGCTGCGACACATGCCTTCATGCTGTGATACATTCCTTCATGCTGTGATACATTCCTTCATGCTGTGATACATTCCTTCATGCTGCGACACATGCCTTCATGCTGTGATACATTCCTTCATGCTGTGATACATTCCTTCATGCTGTGATACATTCCTTCATGCTGCGACACATGCCTTCATGCTGTGATACATTCCTTCATGCTGTGATACATTCCTTCATGCTGTGACACATGCCTTCATGCTGTGATACATGCCTTCATGCTGCGACACATGCCTTCATGCTGTGATACATTCCTTCATGCTGTGATACATTCCTTCATGCTGCGACACGTGCCTTCATGTTGTGACACGTACCTTCATGCTGTGACACATGCCTTCATGCTGTGACACATGCCTTCATGCTGTGATACATTCCTTCATGCTGCGACACATGCCTTCATGCTGTGATACATTCCTTCATGCTGTGATACATGCCTTCATGCTGCGACACATGCCTTCATGCTGCGACACATGCCTTCATGCTGTGATACATTCCTTCATGCTGTGATACATTCCTTCATGCTGCGACACGTACCTTCATGCTGTGACACATGCCTTCATGCTGTGACACATGCCTTCATGCTGTGACACGTACCTTCATGTTGCGACACATGCCTTCATGCTGTGATACATTCCTTCATGCTGCGACACGTACCTTCATGCTGCGACACGTACCTTCATGCTGTGACACATGCCTTCATGCTGTGACACATGCCTTCATGCTGTGACACATGCCTTCATGCTGTGACACATGCCTTCATGCTGTGACACGTACCTTCATGCTGTGACACATGCCTTCATGCTGTGATACATTCCTTCATGCTGCGACACGTACCTTCATGCTGTGACACATGCCTTCATGCTGTGACACATGCCTTCATGCTGTGACACGTACCTTCATGCTGTGACACATGCCTTCATGCTGTGACACATGCCTTCATGCTGTGACACGTACCTTCATGCTGTGACACATGCCTTCATGCTGTGACACATGCCTTCATGCTGTGACACGTACCTTCATGTTGTGACACATGCCTTCATGCTGTGACACATGCCTTCATGCTGTGACACGTACCTTCATGCTGCGACACATGCCTTCATGCTGTGACACATGCCTTCATGCTGTGACACGTACCTTCATGTTGTGACACATGCCTTCATGCTGTGACACATGCCTTCATGCTGTGACACGTACCTTCATGCTGCGACACATGCCTTCATGCTGTGACACATGCCTTCATGCTGTGATACATGCCTTCATGCTGTGATACATTCCTTCATGCTGCGACACGTGCCTTCATGCTGTGACACATGCCTTCATGTTGTGACACGTGCCTTCATGCTGTGACACATGCCTTCATGCTGTGACACATGCCTTCATGCTGTGATACATGCCTTCATGCTGTGATACATTCCTTCATGCTGCGACACGTGCCTTCATGCTGTGACACATGCCTTCATGTTGTGACACGTGCCTTCATGCTGTGACACATGCCTTCATGCTGTGACACATGCCTTCATGCTGTGATACATTCCTTCATGCTGCGACACATGCCTTCATGCTGTGACACGTACCTTCATGCTGTGACACATGCCTTCATGCTGTGATACATTCCTTCATGCTGCGACACGTGCCTTCATGCTGTGACACATGCCTTCATGTTGTGATACATTCCTTCATGCTGTGACACATGCCTTCATGCTGTGACACATGCCTTCATGCTGTGACACGTACCTTCATGCTGTGACACATGCCTTCATGCTGTGACACATGCCTTCATGTTGTGATACATTCCTTCATGCTGTGACACATGCCTTCATGCTGTGACACGTGCCTTCATGCTGCGACACATGCCTTCATGCTGTGACACGTGCCTTCATGCTGCGACACATGCCTTCATGCTGTGATACATTCCTTCATGCTGCGACACGTGCCTTCATGCTGTGACACATGCCTTCATGTTGTGATACATTCCTTCATGCTGTGACACATGCCTTCATGCTGTGACACATGCCTTCATGCTGTGACACGTACCTTCATGCTGTGACACATGCCTTCATGCTGTGACACGTACCTTCATGCTGTGACACATGCCTTCATGCTGTGATACATTCCTTCATGCTGTGACACATGCCTTCATGCTGTGACACATGCCTTCATGCTGTGATACATTCCTTCATGCTGTGACACGTACCTTCATGCTGTGACACATGCCTTCATGCTGCGACACATGCCTTCATGTTGTGATACATTCCTTCATGCTGCGACACGTACCTTCATGCTGTGACACATGCCTTCATGTTGTGATACATTCCTTCATGCTGCGACACATGCCTTCATGCTGTGACACGTACCTTCATGCTGTGACACATGCCTTCATGCTGTGACACGTACCTTCATGCTGTGATACATTCCTTCATGCTGTGACACATGCCTTCATGTTGTGATACATTCCTTCATGCTGCGACACATGCCTTCATGCTGTGACACATGCCTTCATGCTGTGACACATGCCTTCATGCTGTGACACGTACCTTCATGCTGTGACACATGCCTTCATGCTGTGACACATGCCTTCATGCTGTGACACATGCCTTCATGCTGTGATACATTCCTTCATGCTGCGACACATGCCTTCATGCTGTGACACATGCCTTCATGCTGTGATACATTCCTTCATGCTGCGACACATGCCTTCATGCTGTGATAC
>NC_091304.1:13927624-13955124 GCF_038502225.1 Cherax quadricarinatus | reverse complement strand
TGATGAGTTACTGTGCACCTGATGAGTTACTGTGCACCTGATGAGTTACTGTGCACTAGATGAGTTACTATGCATTAGATGAGTTACTGTGCACCTGATGAGTTACTGTGCACCTGATGAGTTACTGTGCACTAGATGAGTTACTGTGCACCTGATGAGTTACTGTGCACCTGATGAGTTACTGTGCACCTGATGAGTTACTGTGCACTAGATGAGTTACTGTGCATTAGATGAGTTACTGTGCACCTGATGAGTTACTGTGCACCTGATGAGTTACTGTGCACTAGATGAGTTACTGTGCACTAGATGAGTTACTGTGCACCTGATGAGTTACTGTGCACCTGATGAGTTACTGTGCACCTGATGAGTTACTGTGCACTAGATGAGTTACTGTGCGCCTGATGAGTTACTGTGCACTAGATGAGTTACTGTGCACTAGATGAGTTACTGTGCACTAGATGAGTTACTGTGCACTAGGTGAGTTACTGTGCACTAGATGAATTACTGTGCACTAGATGAGTTACTGTGCACTAGATGAGTTACTGTGCACCTGATGAGTTACTGTGCACCTGATGAGTTACTGTGCACTAGATGAGTTACTGTGCACCTGATGAGTTACTGTGCATTAGATGAGTTACTGTGCACCTGATGAGTTACTGTGCACTAGATGAGTTACTGTGCACTAGATGAGTTACTGTGCACTAGATGAGTTACTGTGCACTAGATGAGTTACTGTGCACTAGATGAGTTACTGTGCACTGGATGAGTTACTATGCACTAGATGAGTTACTGTGCACTAGATGAGTTACTGTGCACTAGATGAGTTACTGTGCACTAGATGAGTTACTGTGCACCTGATGAGTTACTGTGCACCTGATGAGTTACTGTGCACCTGATGAGTTACTGTGCACCTGATGAGTTACTGTGCACCTGATGAGTTACTGTGCACCTGATGAGTTACTGTGCACTAGATGAGTTACTGTGCACCTGATGAGTTACTGTGCACCTGATGAGTTACTGTGCACCTGATGAGTTACTGTGCACCTGATGAGTTACTGTGCACCTGATGAGTTACTGTGCACCTGATGAGTTACTGTGCACCTGATGAGTTACTGTGCACTAGATGAGTTACTGTGCACCTGATGAGTTACTGTGCACCTGATGAGTTACTGTGCACCTGATGAGTTACTGTGCACTAGATGAGTTACTGTGCACCTGATGAGTTACTGTGCACCTGATGAGTTACTGTGCACCTGATGAGTTACTGTGCACCTGATGAGTTACTGTGCACCTGATGAGTTACTGTGCACTAGATGAGTTACTGTACACCTGATGAGTTACTGTGAACCTGATGAGTTACTGTGCATTAGATGAGTTATTGTGCACCTGATGAGTTACTGTGCACCTGATGAGTTACTGTGCACTAGATGAGTTACTGTGCACCTGATGAGTTACTGTGAACCTGATGAGTTACTGTGCACCTGATGAGTTACTGTGCACCTGATGAGTTACTGTGCACCTGATGAGTTGCTGTGCACTAGATGAGTTACTGTGTACCTGATGAGTTACTGTGCACTAGATGAGTTACTGTGCACTAGATGAGTTACTGTGCACTAGGTGAGTTACTGTGCACTAGATGAATTACTGTGCACTAGATGAGTTACTGTGCACCTGATGAGTTACTGTGCACTAGATGAGTTACTGTGCACCTGATGAGTTACTGTGCACTAGATGAGTTACTGTGCACTAGATGAGTTACTGTGCACCTGATGAGTTACTGTGCACTAGATGAGTTACTGTGCACCAGATGAGTTACTGTGCACTAGATGAGTTACTGTGCACCTGATGAGTTACTGTGCACTAGATGAGTTACTGTGCACCTGATGAGTTACTGTGCACTAGATGAGTTACTGTGCACTAGATGAGTTACTGTGCACTAGATGAGTTACTGTGCACTAGATGAGTTACTGTGCACTGGATGAGTTACTATGCACTAGATGAGTTACTGTGCACTAGATGAGTTACTGTGCACCAGATGAGTTACTGTGCACCTGATGAGTTGCTGTGCACCAGATGAGTTACTGTGCACTGGATGAGTTACTGTGCACTGGATGAGTTACTGTGCACTAGATGAATTACTGTGCACTAGATGAGTTACTGTGCACTGGATGAGTTACTATGCACTAGATGAGTTACTGTGCACTAGATGAGTTACTGTGCACTAGATGAGTTACTGTGCACTAGATGAGTTACTGTGCACTAGATGAGTTACTGTGCACTAGATGAGTTACTGTGCACTAGATGAGTTACTGTGCACTAGATGAGTTACTGTGCACTAGATGAGTTACTGTGCACTAGATGAGTTACTGTGCACTAGATGAGTTACTGTGCACTAGATGAGTTACTGTGCACTAGATGAGTTACTGTGCACTAGATGAGTTACTGTGCACTAGATGAGTTACTGTGCACTAGATGAGTTACTGTGCACTAGATGAGTTACTGTGCACTAGATGAGTTACTGTGCACTAGATGAGTTACTGTGCACTAGATGAGTTACTGTGCACTAGATGAGTTACTGTGCACTAGATGAGTTACTGTGCACTAGATGAGTTACTGTGCACTAGATGAGTTACTGTGCACTAGATGAGTTACTGTGCACTAGATGAGTTACTGTGCACTAGATGAGTTACTGTGCACTAGATGAGTTACTGTGCACTAGATGAGTTACTGTACACTGATATCCCATATATTCAGGTCACTATTTCTGATATTCCATATATTCAGGTCACTATTTCTGATATTCCATATATTCAGGTCACTATTTCTGATATCCCATATATTCAGGTCACTATTTCTGATATTCCATATATTCAGGTCACTATTTCTGATATTCCATATATTCAGGTCACTATTTCTGATATTCCATATATTCAGGTCACTATTTCTGATATTCCATATATTCAGGTCACTATTTCTGATATCCCATATATTCAGGTCACTATTTCTGATATCCCATATATTCAGGTCACTATTTCTGATATCCCATACATTCAGATCACTATTTCTGATATCCCATATATTCAGGTCACTATTTCTGATATCCCATATATTCAGGTCACTATTTCTCACACTACCATGTACCTCCTCCTCTTCCTCCTCTTCCTCCTCTTCCTCCTCTTCCACCTCTTCCTCGTCCAAGACAGAACTCGCAGCAATGGGCTCAGCTGGAAAAATTTAGACTTAGAAGGGATATCGTATAGCATTGCTTTGGCAATAGAGTTGTAGATGAGTGGAACAAAGTACCGAGCAGCGTCACTGATGTGAAAACCTTGTGTAGCTTTAAAAACAGGTCGGACAGGCACATTAGTGGGTGTGTGAGTTGGACCTATCTAGCATGGACTATAAGGCCTGTTAGGTGTCTCGGACTTTCTTATGCTTGTATAAAACGCTTATTGTTCTGGCATGGAGCAAGCTGGCGTCAAGCTGACATAGAACAAGCTGGCGTCAAGCTGGCATAGAACGAGCTGGCGTCAAGCTGGCATAGAACAAGCTGGCGTCAAGCTCGCATAGAACAAGGTGGCGTCAAGCTGACATAGAATAAGCTGACGTCAAGCTCACATAGAACAAGCTGGCGTCAAGCTCCAGTCCCGGGCGTTTCGCCCAGGACTGAGCGCTGTCAGGGGTAATCTGGTGTAACATACACCCTTGAGGTGTAGCGCGCAAGTTGATGCTCACTGGAGCGACACACTGCAAGCTTGCTCGTGTAACACCAGTCTTCACGCAACACGTCTTCACGTAACACCAGTCGTCACGTAACACCAGTCGTCACGTAACACCAGTCGTCACGTAACACCAGTCTTTATGTAACACCAGTTGCGTTCACGGTCCAAGGTCCACTTGACCACCAGTGAACAGCTGGATGGTCACTAAGTGTTCGCGGTCCAAGGTTCACTTAACCAACACATCTACAATTAACTACATTTTTTGTTCGCACCTCCGCACTGACTATTCAAGTGAGCAGCCCTTATTTAAGTGTGGTTGTGAAGGCTGTCTGGGCTGCTGCAACACGTGTTTCAATAGGGACTGACCACCTGAGTGGGAACGACTACGTTAGACAATGACCAGCTTAGTGAGGGGGCAGTAGGCCTACGCTAGTGCTCGTCCCTGTTTTGTTCTTACCTTCAGAGCATCTTTTGACACTCAACGAGAGGTTATCCGTACACCTCCACCTCTTTAAAAATAGAAGGAAGCACTTAATATTGCAAGCACAGAACATACAAAAGGAGGAACACTGCGGTATGCCTACTGGCCCATACTAGGCAGGTTCTTCTCAAATCCAAACCCACTAACAAAAATATTTTCTCAATACCTTTTCAGCGCTACCCATGGAATAAGCTTAGATAACACTGAAAAAAAAATAGTATGGTAATGTCGACCTGATCGTAAATAAATCAGCAAACTTTTAAATAGCCAGCGCAGGGAAAAAGTTAAAGCAGCAGAAATAAATTCTTAAGAAACCATACCACGGGCGGGGATAGAACCCACGGTCACAGAGTCATAAAACTCCAGACCGACGCGCTAGCCAAAACGTAAGTACAGTAATGTACACTAATGTTGAAAATGGTATAAAATACCAACAAGTTGATGATTAAGACACATGTGCAACAGTTGGGTATCTTCATTGTTGACAAGTTTCGCCTACATAGTAGGCTTCTTCAGTCAGATACAAAGGCAGCAGGTGTAGTAGTGGAATGAAGATGATGTAATCAGTCTATCAGATACTATTTCTTCAAGATTGATGGACTGATTACATCATCTTTATTTCACTACGACGCTGCTGCCTCTGTATTTGACTGAAGAAGCCTACTGTGTAGGCGCAACTTTTCGTCAATAAAGATACCCAGCCATTGCTATTATTACTAAAACTCTTACTATACTGCTACTGCTGCTATTACTATTACTACTACGACTTCTTGATTAAACTCCGCACCTCACTGTGTTTCCTTGACACCTCCAGAGAATCTCCAAAGTCGCCAGAGGCGACACTTCCAGAAAAATCTCCTTAGACGTTTCGACACTCTGGCTGTGGTCCGAGTGTCAGGAATGGCTCAAATGGAGCAGAACTTCCGAGAGCTGGAAGCCTTATACCAGCGAAAACACCGGCCCCGACGCCAGCTACAGGGCGTCGATGACGATTGTGGATAACTGCTACGTCACTTGTGCCGAAGAAGACTCACCGCGCCCTAGTTATAGGGCTGCCCGCGCCATAGGGCTGTAAACGGTACTCCACTTGACACGAATGCTCACCGTTCCCCCGCCATAGGTCTTTAAACGGTACATCACTTGTACAAACTGAGACACTCCTTCGGGAGCCACTGCCGGGTCACCACATTGAGGAGACCCGGGCCAGGACCCGTCCTGGCAAACCTACCTGAACCTGTTTCCTTCATATGCCCTCTGTGTGCTGGTATTGTTTGTACTGCCCTGAAGCTCGTGAAGTCTGCAAACAGTGGTAGCCATGAAGGTCACAACACAGGTTCGTGCCCTGCTGCATGACTGGAAGGATCTGCGCTCAGAGACAGGGTCGTGCGGCTGGGCCCATCACAGTACACGTCCACGAATACTTAGAGTGGTGGTGGGTGGGGGAGTGAGAGTGTGGTTCTTGGAGGGTCATGGAGGGGGAAGGAGGGTGAGGTTCCTAAGGGGCGGTGGCCCGAGGAGCGGGGAATTGGAGGGAAGGCAGACGGGGAGGAGTAAGGGTTGTTTTTCATTGAGGGTCGTGGAGGGGCGACGGTGGATCAAGGAGTGTGGGGGTAGTGGTGGGGGATGTAGGGATTAAATCCGGCAAGTTCATATCCGCAAACGTTAAAGAAAATTCTTTTCTTAATTTTTTTATTGGCTATTTCTTCTCTATTTTCGTTTCTTGTGCATCCTCACGTTGATTACGTTGAGTGAAGTCTCCTTATCCACTGCATCTGAGATTGTGGGATGCACGGACGTTCCAGTTCCTCGATGATTATTTATGATGAGAAAGACCAACAATTTGCCCGTTTTTTGTTAAGTTAAACATCTGACACCCAACACCTGCGTGTCAGGTAATGATGACCCATCTAGTTGTGGTTGACTGGTGGGGATCATGGCGAGAAGCAGCCACTGGTGTGGTGCTCTACACGGTGATATCGCTGACTAGAGGAAAATAAACACAAATGCAGTATAATGCGATTCTTTAATAAGTACGTTTCCCCACCTGAGAACAATTGCAACCAATTACACGTGTGAGAGACATCCAGAGACCTCCAAATACGTATTTCAGAGCACCAATAGGCAGGCAGAATGGACGAATTGAGACATGCCTGTCTTTTACACCGAAACTTGCACAACCATTTAATCAAGAACAGAGGAACAAAACTCATCGCCAGGGAAGACAGTGTCGCAGGATCTGTATGTCCAGCACTATCAACCAGAGTAACGACGTTTACAACATAGCTGAACCTCCCACCAGGAAACTTCTTCATAGTTATCCTACATAACAACAAACCTGCTTGTCCATCCCATGCAGGTCTTTCTCTAGCCCATCTCAGGAGTCCTCATCTAACTCCTCACGTCATGTACTCTTGCTCGTGTAGATCTGTTTGTCTTGATAAAACCCACTGTACATTCGTGTCTATTTTTTCATCGTGTCGGTATTTTATGCCATTTATCTCCATCGCTGACCATGTTGGGGAGTCGTAGTGAGAGGCTACAACTGGTATGGTGATCTACGAGGTGAGAACAAGGCAGGCGTTGCTGCTGCAGCGAGTCAAAGGAACAGCGGCCCGCTGACTGAACTTCAGAGTCCGGTAAAGCAACGTGCTCTGGAAAGAAAGACGTATTAAGACATGAAGGTTTCCTTACTAAATGTCTTAATCTGTCCACACACGTCTCTTCAGAGTAGCCATTGGCTTCCCAGTAGGACCCGGGAGTCTGTCGGTATGTATACTGCCTCTGCATATATTTGGTGAGGGATATGTACACAGTGAGCGCGAGTGCGCGTGTGCATGTGTGTGTGTGTGTGTGTATGAGAGAGAGATATTTCAGTGTTAATACAGTGTTCGGGTGTCTACGAGGCCTACCATGAATCGTGTGACCTGATGAGGTGAGTCCCAGGGGCTAGTAGTGTGGTGACCTGGCAACAGGCGACCTGAGCTGTGATTTGGCAACAGGCGATCTGGCAACAGGTGACCTGAGCTGTGACCTGGCAACAGGCGACCTGAGCTGTGACTTGGCAACAGGTGACCTGGCAACAGGCGACCTGAGCTGTGACCTGGAAACAGGTGACCTGAACTATGACCTGGCAACATCAGGTCACGTCCAGCAGACAGGTGTTGTAGTGACAGTCATCTAATCAGGCGTCTGCCTGCCAATACACTGACAGAACACACTGACACACCGAATAATAACATCACATAGCAAACTGCCACAGTGGTCCACTGTCAGAGATGATAAATTCAAGATAAAGAATTAGACACCTGTGCAACATCTGGGTGTCTTTATTTCTAGACGTTTGCCCAGTGGCTTTATCAATACAATTCCAGGACATTATGTTAAGAACTATGTACAAAAAATGCTGTAATTAGTCCCTCAGTCTTGGAGTTGGTGAAGAGCACCGTAGTCTTGAAGACTATGGTGCTCCTCTTATGTTCTAATTCCAAGACTGAGGGACTGATTACCTCATCTTTTGTATATAATTCTGCATTCTTCACATAATGTCCTTGAATTGTACTGATAAAGCCACTGGGTGGCGATACGTCTACAAATAAAGACACCCAGACGTTGCACAGGTGTCTAATTCTTCATCTTGTCGGCATTTTATACCAATTATATACAGCATTCAAGCAATCTGCTACACTTATCTCCTTGCCCAGTAATTATTTAGTCAGTTTTAAGGCTGTCCGAAATACTCTGCATAACAGGAGACTTTCTATCAAGTATTTTATACATGTCAGCCACTTCAGTCTCAGTTGTATCCTGAACTCCACTTTCAACAAATACTATTTAGTTGTTTCATTATCGCGACGGTCCGGAGTTTTGGGAGTCTCGTCTCAAAAGATTTCATGTCTCTTTCGCATTTATTAATCTTATCTGTGTCACAGTTTACTTGCGATAGATAAATCAACTTTTTCAGGAATGGGGGTAGCTAGTTCCCAGGCATTTTGTGTATCCAGATGCTACTACGCTACCACCAAGAGCATGATAACGCAGTAACACTGTAAACTAGCCGCTTCGGCGGCTAAAATCTAACTTCAAAATTTAGTGGTGTGTTAGATTTTCCTTACAGGTTAAAATCTAACCAAACTTAACCGAACTTAACACAGCCTAAACACCATAAAGAGAAAAAAATGGCTTGAAAAGTCGTATGTAAGAAATTAGCGTTTCGTTAGGGAGACAAAGTTGATGATTGTGTTTAGTTGTAAGACTGGCCCTCGCTAGGCAGGTCCAAATCACACAACCAGAGTTCCATCCTCAAGGCCAAAATTCCATCAACAAGGCCAAAGTTCCATCCCCAAGGCCAGAATGTGACCCCAAAGCCAGAATGTGTTCCTCAAATCCATAGTGTGATCCTCAAAGCCAGAGTGTGATCCTCAAAGCCAGAGTGTGATCCTCAAACCCAGAGTGTGATCCTCAAAGCCAGAGTGTGATCCTCAAAGCCAGAGTGTGATCCTCAAAGCCAGAGTGTGATCTTCGAGGCCAGAAGGTGATCTTCATAAGATGTACGCTCATGTACATGAATGTACAAGGGGTGTACACTCATATGAATGTACCTGGCTGTACGTTTGAGAAAATCATGTACTCTAATCCGAGGCACCCAGCTGAGGATGGTTGAGACAAGGATGATTGAGATAAGGATGGCTGAGACAAAGATGGTTGAGACAAGGAGGGCTGAGACAAGAAGGGCTGAGACAAGAAGGGCTGAGACAAGGATGGTTGAGATAAGGATGGCTGAGACAAGGATGGTTGAGACAAGGACGGTTGAGACAAGGATGATTGAGACAAGGATTGCATAACATTTATATTATTCACATAAAGTTAGAAGGAATGCCACGAAGTCACAAGATATATTCACGAGTAAGTAACCCAGGTTGAGACACAACCCAACAAAACATATATACACAGGGAGGTGTATTTCTCCCAGTGTATATATATATACAGGGAGGTGTATTTCTCTCAGCTTGTATATGCGGATAATCTATTTTTATCCTTGTGTTAGTGGTCACGTTCATTTCTGTCTGATGGTGTAAAGGTCACCTGCAGTCTTAATGGCACTAGTGTAGTAGATAGTCCTTAAACGCCATTAACCAACAAACACACAACACAACACACCTAGAACACATGACACAACACACCTAGAACACATAACACAACACACCTAGAACACATGACAACACACGACACAACACACCTAGAACACATGACACAACACACCTAGAACACACAACACAACACACCTAGAACACACGACAACACACCTAGAACACATGACAACACACGACACAACACACCTAGAACACATGACACAACACACCTAGAACACATAACACAACACACCTAGAACACACAACACAACACACCTAGAACACACGACACAACACACCTAGAACACATGACACAACACACCTAGAACACATAACACAACACACCTAGAACACACAACACAACACACCTAGAACACACAACACAACACACCTAGAACACATGACACAACACACCTAGAACACACGACACAACACACCTAGAACACACAACACAACACACCTAGAACACATGACACAACACACCTAGAACACACGACAAAATACACCTAGAACACATGACACAACACACCTAGAACACACGACACAACACACCTAGAACACACAACACAACACACCTAGAACACATGACACAACACACCTAGAACACACGACACAACACACCTAGAACACACAACACAACACACCTAGAACACACAACACAACACACCTAGAACACACAACACAACACACCTAGAACACATGACACAACACACCTAGAACACACGACACAACACACCTAGAACACACAACACAACACACCTAGAACACATGACACAACACACCTAGAACACACGACAAAATACACCTAGAACACATGACAAAACACACCTAGAACACACGACACAACACACCTAGAACACACAACACAACACACCTAGAACACATGACACAACACACCTAGAACACACGACACAACACACCTAGAACACATGACACAACACACCTAGAACACATGACACAACACACCTAGAACACATGACACAACACACCTAGAACACATGACACAACACACCTAGAACACACGACACAACACACCTAGAACACATGACACAACACACCTAGAACACACGACACAACACACCTAGAACACACAACACAACACACCTAGAACACATGACAACACACGACACAACACACCTAGAACACATGACACAACACACCTAGAACACACGACACAACACACCCAGAACACACAACACAACACACCTAGAACACATGACAACACACGACACAACACACCTAGAACACATGACACAACACACCTAGAACACACAACACAACACACCTAGAACACATGACAACACACGACACAACACACCTAGAACACACAACACAACACACCTAGAACACATGACAACACACGACACAACACACCTAGAACACATGACACAACACACCTAGAACACACAACACAACACACCTAGAACACATGACAACACACGACACAACACACCTAGAACACACGACAACACACCTAGAACACATGACAACACACGACACAACACACCTAGAACACACGACAACACACCTAGAACACATGACAACACACGACACAACACACCTAGAACACATGACACAACACATCTAGAACACATAACACAACACACCTAGAACACACAACACAACACACCTAGAACACATGACACAACACACCTAGAACACACGACACAACACACCTAGAACACACGACACAACACACCTAGAACACATGACACAACACACCTAGAACACATGACACAACACACCTAGAACACATGACACAACACACCTAGAACACATGACACAACACACCTAGAACACACGACACAACACACCTAGAACACACGACACAACACACCTAGAACACATAACACAACACACCTAGAACACATGACACAACACACCTAGAACACACGACACAACACACCTAGAACACATGACACAACACACCTAGAACACAAGACACAACACACCTAGAACACACGACAAAATACACCTAGAACACATGACACAACACACCTAGAACACATGACACAACACACCTAGAACACATGACACAACACACCTAGAACACATAACACAACACACCTAGAACACACAAAACAACACACCTAGAACACATGACACAACACACCTAGAACACATAACACAACACACCTAGAACACACAACACAACACACCTAGAACACATGACACAACACACCTAGAACACACGACACAACACACCTAGAACACATGACACAACACACCTAGAACACATGACACAACACACCTAGAACACATGACACGACACACCTAGAACACACGACACAACACACCTAGAACACATGACACAACACACCTAGAACACATGACACAACACACCTAGAACACATGACACAACACACCTAGAACACATGACACAACACACCTAGAACACACGACACAACACACCTAGAACACACGACACAACACACCTAGAACACATGACACAACACACCTAGAACACATGACACAACACACCTAGAACACATGACACAACACACCTAGAACACATGACACAACACACCTAGAACACATGACACAACACACCTAGAACACATGACACAACACACCTAGAACACACGACACAACACACCTAGAACACACGACACAACACACCTAGAACACATGACACAACACACCTAGAACACACGACACAACACACCTAGAACACACGACACAACACACCAAGAACACATGACACAACACACCTAGAACACATGACACAACACACCTAGAACACACGACACAACACACCTAGAACACATGACACAACACACCTAGAACACACGACAAAATACACCTAGAACACACGACACAACACACCTAGAACACATGACACAACACACTTAGAACACATGACACAACACACCTAGAACACATGACACAACACACCTAGAACACACGACAAAATACACCTAGAACACATGACACAACACACCTAGAACACATGACACAACACACCTAGAACACACGACAAAATACACCTAGAACACATGACACAACACACCTAGAACACATGACACAACACACCTAGAACACATGACACACACCTAGAACACACGACAAAATACACCTAGAACACATGACACAACACACCTAGAACACATGACACAACACACCTAGAACACATGACACAACACACCTAGAACACATGACACAACACACCTAGAACACATGACACAACACACCTAGAACACATGACACAACACACCTAGAACACATGACACAACACACCTAGAACACATGACACAACACACCTAGAACACATGACACACACCTAGAACACACGACAAAATACACCTAGAACACATGACACAACACACCTAGAACACACAACACAACACACCTAGAACACATGACACAACACACCTAGAACACATGACACAACACACCTAGAACACATGACACAACACACCTAGAACACATGACACAACACACCTAGAACACACGACAAAATACACCTAGAACACATGACACAACACACCTAGAACACACGACAAAATACACCTAGAACACATGACACAACACACATAGAACACATGACACAACACACCTAGAACACATGACACAACACACCTAGAACACACGACAAAATACACCTAGAACACATGACACAACACACCTAGAACACACGACACAACACACCTAGAACACATGACACAACACACCTAGAACACATGACACAACACACCTAGAACACACGACAAAATACACCTAGAACACATGACACAACACACCTAGAACACACGACAAAATACACCTAGAACACATGACACAACACACCTAGAACACACGACACAACACACCTAGAACACACGACAAAATACACCTAGAACACATGACACAACACACCTAGAACACACGACACAACACACCTAGAACACACGACACAACACACCTAGAACACATGACACAACACACCTAGAACACATGACACAACACACCTAGAACACATGACACAACACACCTAGAACACACGACAAAATACACCTAGAACACATGACACAACACACCTAGAACACATGACACAACACACCTAGAACACATGACACAACACACCTAGAACACATGACACAACACACCTAGAACACATGACACAACACACCTAGAACACATGACACAACACACCTAGAACACACGACAAAATACACCTAGAACACATGACACAACACACCTAGAACACATGACACAACACACCTAGAACACATGACACAACACACCTAGAACACATGACACAACACTCCTAGAACACACGACAAAATACACCTAGAACACACGACAAAATACACCTAGAACACATGACACAACACACCTAGAACACATGACACAACACACCTAGAACACACGACACAACACACCTAGAACACACGACACAACACACCTAGAACACATGACACAACACACCTAGAACACACGACAAAATACACCTAGAACACACGACAAAATACACCTAGAACACATGACACAACACACCTAGAACACATGACACAACACACCTAGAACACACGACACAACACACCTAGAACACACGACACAACACACCTAGAACACATGACACAACACACCTAGAACACACGACAAAATACACCTAGAACACACGACAAAATACACCTAGAACACATGACACAACACACCTAGAACACACGACACAACACACCTAGAACACACGACACAACACACCTAGAACACATGACACAACACACCTAGAACACACGACACAACACACCTAGAACACACGACACAACACACCTAGAACACATGACACAACACACCTAGAACACATGACACAACACACCTAGAACACACAACACAACACACCTAGAACACATGACACAACACACCTAGAACACACGACAAAATACACCTAGAACACATGACACAACACACCTAGAACACACGACACAACACACCTAGAACACACAACACAACACACCTAGAACACATGACACAACACACCTAGAACACACGACACAACACACCTAGAACACACAACACAACACACCTAGAACACACAACACAACACACCTAGAACACACAACACAACACACCTAGAACACATGACACAACACACCTAGAACACACGACACAACACACCTAGAACACACAACACAACACACCTAGAACACATGACACAACACACCTAGAACACACGACAAAATACACCTAGAACACATGACACAACACACCTAGAACACACGACACAACACACCTAGAACACACAACACAACACACCTAGAACACATGACACAACACACCTAGAACACACGACACAACACACCTAGAACACATGACACAACACACCTAGAACACATGACACAACACACCTAGAACACACGACACAACACACCTAGAACACACAACACAACACACCTAGAACACACAACACAACACACCTAGAACACATGACACAACACACCTAGAACACATGACACAACACACCTAGAACACATGACACAACACACCTAGAACACACGACACAACACACCTAGAACACATGACACAACACACCTAGAACACACGACACAACACACCTAGAACACACAACACAACACACCTAGAACACATGACAACACACGACACAACACACCTAGAACACATGACACAACACACCTAGAACACACGACACAACACACCTAGAACACACAACACAACACACCTAGAACACATGACAACACACGACACAACACACCTAGAACACATGACACAACACACCTAGAACACACAACACAACACACCTAGAACACATGACAACACACGACACAACACACCTAGAACACACAACACAACACACCTAGAACACATGACAACACACGACACAACACACCTAGAACACATGACACAACACACCTAGAACACACAACACAACACACCTAGAACACATGACAACACACGACACAACACACCTAGAACACACGACAACACACCTAGAACACATGACAACACACGACACAACACACCTAGAACACACGACAACACACCTAGAACACATGACAACACACGACACAACACACCTAGAACACATGACACAACACACCTAGAACACATAACACAACACACCTAGAACACACAACACAACACACCTAGAACACATGACACAACACACCTAGAACACACGACACAACACACCTAGAACACACGACACAACACACCTAGAACACATGACACAACACACCTAGAACACATGACACAACACACCTAGAACACATGACACAACACACCTAGAACACATGACACAACACACCTAGAACACACGACACAACACACCTAGAACACACGACACAACACACCTAGAACACATGACACAACACACCTAGAACACACGACAAAATACACCTAGAACACATGACACAACACACCTAGAACACATGACACAACACACCTAGAACACATGACACAACACACCTAGAACACATAACACAACACACCTAGAACACACAACACAACACACCTAGAACACATGACACAACACACCTAGAACACATAACACAACACACCTAGAACACACAACACAACACACCTAGAACACATGACACAACACACCTAGAACACACGACACAACACACCTAGAACACATGACACAACACACCTAGAACACATGACACAACACACCTAGAACACATGACACGACACACCTAGAACACACGACACAACACACCTAGAACACATGACACAACACACCTAGAACACATGACACAACACACCTAGAACACATGACACAACACACCTAGAACACATGACACAACACACCTAGAACACATGACACAACACACCTAGAACACACGACACAACACACCTAGAACACATGACACAACACACCTAGAACACACGACACAACACACCTAGAACACACGACACAACACACCTAGAACACATGACAACACACGACACAACACACCTAGAACACACGACACAACACACCTAGAACACACGACACAACACACCTAGAACACATGACACAACACACCTAGAACACACGACAAAATACACCTAGAACACATGACACAACACACTTAGAACACATGACACAACACACCTAGAACACATGACACAACACACCTAGAACACACGACAAAATACTCCTAGAACACATGACACAACACACCTAGAACACATGACACAACACACCTAGAACACATGACACACACCTAGAACACACGACAAAATACACCTAGAACACATGACACAACACACCTAGAACACATGACACAACACACCTAGAACACATGACACAACACACCTAGAACACATGACACAACACACCTAGAACACATGACACAACACACCTAGAACACATGACACAACACACCTAGAACACATGACACAACACACCTTGAACACACGACAAAATACACCTAGAACACATGACACAACACACCTAGAACACACGACACAACACACCTAGAACACATGACACAACACACCTAGAACACACGACAAAATACACCTAGAACACATGACACAACACACCTAGAACACACGACAAAATACACCTAGAACACACGACACAACACACCTAGAACACATGACACAACACACCTAGAACACATGACACAACACACCTAGAACACATGACACAACACACCTAGAACACATGACACAACACACCTAGAACACATGACACAACACACCTAGAACACACGACAAAATACACCTAGAACACATGACACAACACACCTAGAACACATGACACAACACACCTAGAACACATGACACAACACACCTAGAACACATGACACAACACACCTAGAACACACGACACAACACACCTAGAACACATGACACAACACACCTAGAACACACGACAAAATACACCTAGAACACATGACACAACACACCTAGAACACACGACACAACACACCTAGAACACACGACACAACACACCTAGAACACATGACACGACACACCTAGAACACATGACACAACACACCTAGAACACACAACACAACACACCTAGAACACATGACACGACACACCTAGAACACACGACACAACACACCTAGAACACATGACACGACACACCTAGAACACACGACACAACACACCTAGAACACATGACACAACACACCTAGAACACATGACACGACACACCTAGAACACACAACACAACACACCTAGAACACATGACACGACACACCTAGAACACACGACACAACACACCTAGAACACACGACACAACACACCTAGAACACATGACACAACACACCTAGAACACACGACACATCACACCTAGAACACATGACACAACACACCTAGAACACATGACACAACACACCTAGAACACACGACACAACACACCTAGAACACATGACACGACACACCTAGAACACACGACACAACACACCTAGAACACACGACACAACACACCTAGAACACATGACACAACACACCTAGAACACACGACACAACACACCTAGAGCACATGACACAACACACCTAGAACACACGACACAACACACCTAGAACACATGACACAACACACCTAGAACACACGACACAACACACCTAGAACACATGACACAACACACCTAGAACACATGACACAACACACCTAGAACACACGACACAACACACCTAGAACACACGACACAACACACCTATAACACATGACAACACACGACACAACACACCTATAACACATGACAACACATGACACAACACACCTATAACACATGACAACACATGACACAACACACCTAGAACACATGACACAACACACCTGTAACACACGACACAACACACCTGTAACACGACACAACACACCTAGAACACACGACACAACACACCTGTAACACATGACACAACACACCTAGAACACATGACACAACACACCTGTAACACACGACACAACACACCTGTAACACGACACAACACACCTAGAACACATGACACAACACACCTGTAACACATGACACAACACACCTGTAACACGACACAACACACCTAGAACACACGACACAACACACCTGTAACACATGACACAACACACCTAGAACACACGACACAACACACCTGTAACACGACACAACACACCTAGAAAACACGACACAACACACCTGTAACACACGACACAACACACCTAGAACACACGACACAACACACCTGTAACACATGACAACACATGACACAACACACCTATAACACATGACAACACATGACACAACACACCTAGAACACATGACACAACACACCTGTAACACACGACACAACACACCTGTAACACGACACAACACACCTAGAACACACGACACAACACACCTGTAACACATGACACAACACACCTAGAACACATGACACAACACACCTGTAACACACGACACAACACACCTGTAACACGACACAACACACCTAGAACACATGACACAACACACCTAGAACACATAACACAACACACCTAGAACACACAACACAACACACCTAGAACACATGACACAACACACCTAGAACACACGACACAACACACCTAGAACACATGACACAACACACCTAGAACACATGACACAACACACCTAGAACACATGACACGACACACCTAGAACACACGACACAACACACCTAGAACACATGACACAACACACCTAGAACACATGACACAACACACCTAGAACACATGACACAACACACCTAGAACACATGACACAACACACCTAGAACACATGACACAACACACCTAGAACACACGACACAACACACCTAGAACACATGACACAACACACCTAGAACACACGACACAACACACCTAGAACACACGACACAACACACCTAGAACACATGACAACACACGACACAACACACCTAGAACACACGACACAACACACCTAGAACACACGACACAACACACCTAGAACACATGACACAACACACCTAGAACACACGACAAAATACACCTAGAACACATGACACAACACACTTAGAACACATGACACAACACACCTAGAACACATGACACAACACACCTAGAACACACGACAAAATACTCCTAGAACACATGACACAACACACCTAGAACACATGACACAACACACCTAGAACACATGACACACACCTAGAACACACGACAAAATACACCTAGAACACATGACACAACACACCTAGAACACATGACACAACACACCTAGAACACATGACACAACACACCTAGAACACATGACACAACACACCTAGAACACATGACACAACACACCTAGAACACATGACACAACACACCTAGAACACATGACACAACACACCTTGAACACACGACAAAATACACCTAGAACACATGACACAACACACCTAGAACACACGACACAACACACCTAGAACACATGACACAACACACCTAGAACACACGACAAAATACACCTAGAACACATGACACAACACACCTAGAACACACGACAAAATACACCTAGAACACACGACACAACACACCTAGAACACATGACACAACACACCTAGAACACATGACACAACACACCTAGAACACATGACACAACACACCTAGAACACATGACACAACACACCTAGAACACATGACACAACACACCTAGAACACACGACAAAATACACCTAGAACACATGACACAACACACCTAGAACACATGACACAACACACCTAGAACACATGACACAACACACCTAGAACACATGACACAACACACCTAGAACACACGACACAACACACCTAGAACACATGACACAACACACCTAGAACACACGACAAAATACACCTAGAACACATGACACAACACACCTAGAACACACGACACAACACACCTAGAACACACGACACAACACACCTAGAACACATGACACGACACACCTAGAACACATGACACAACACACCTAGAACACACAACACAACACACCTAGAACACATGACACGACACACCTAGAACACACGACACAACACACCTAGAACACATGACACGACACACCTAGAACACACGACACAACACACCTAGAACACATGACACAACACACCTAGAACACATGACACGACACACCTAGAACACACAACACAACACACCTAGAACACATGACACGACACACCTAGAACACACGACACAACACACCTAGAACACACGACACAACACACCTAGAACACATGACACAACACACCTAGAACACACGACACATCACACCTAGAACACATGACACAACACACCTAGAACACATGACACAACACACCTAGAACACACGACACAACACACCTAGAACACATGACACGACACACCTAGAACACACGACACAACACACCTAGAACACACGACACAACACACCTAGAACACATGACACAACACACCTAGAACACACGACACAACACACCTAGAGCACATGACACAACACACCTAGAACACACGACACAACACACCTAGAACACATGACACAACACACCTAGAACACACGACACAACACACCTAGAACACATGACACAACACACCTAGAACACATGACACAACACACCTAGAACACACGACACAACACACCTAGAACACACGACACAACACACCTATAACACATGACAACACACGACACAACACACCTATAACACATGACAACACATGACACAACACACCTATAACACATGACAACACATGACACAACACACCTAGAACACATGACACAACACACCTGTAACACACGACACAACACACCTGTAACACGACACAACACACCTAGAACACACGACACAACACACCTGTAACACATGACACAACACACCTAGAACACATGACACAACACACCTGTAACACACGACACAACACACCTGTAACACGACACAACACACCTAGAACACATGACACAACACACCTGTAACACATGACACAACACACCTGTAACACGACACAACACACCTAGAACACACGACACAACACACCTGTAACACATGACACAACACACCTAGAACACACGACACAACACACCTGTAACACGACACAACACACCTAGAAAACACGACACAACACACCTGTAACACACGACACAACACACCTAGAACACACGACACAACACACCTGTAACACATGACACAACACACCTGTAACACATGACACAACACACCTAGAACACGTGACAACACACAACACATCTAGAACACATGACACACGACACAACACACCTAGAACACACGACACAACACACCTGTAACACACGACACAACACATGACACAACACACATGCAACACACGACACAACACACGACACAACACACATGACAACACACGACACAACACACCTAGAAGACATGACAACACACGACACAACACACCTGTAACACACGACACAACACACACCTAGAACACATGACAACAAACGACACAACACACACCTAGAACACATGACAACACACGACACAACACACCTAGAACACATGACAACACACGACACAACACACCTAGAACACATGACAACACACGACACAACACACCTGTAACACACGACACAACACACCTAGAACACACGACACAACACACCTGTAACACATGACACAACACACCTGTAACACACGACACAACACACCTAGAACACACGACACAACACACCTGTAGCACATGACACAACACACCTGTAACACATGACACAACACACCTAGAACACGTGACAACACACAACACAACACATCTAGAACACATGACACACGACACAACACACCTAGAACACACGACACAACACACCTGTAACACACGACACAACACACGACACAACACACATGCAACACACGACACAACACACGACACAACACGCGACACAACACACATGCAACACACGACACAACACACGACACAACACGCGACACAACACACGACACAACACACGACACAACACGCGACACAACACACATGCAACACACGACACAACACACGACACAACACGCGACACAACACACGACACAACACACGACACAACACACGACACAACACACGACACAACACACATGCAACACACGACACAACACACGACACAACACACGACACAACACACGACACAACACACGACACAACACACGACACAACACACGACACAACACACGACACAACACACGACACTACACACGACACAACACACGACACAACACACGACACAACACACGACACAACACACGACACAACACACGACACAACACACGACACAACACACGACACAACACACGACACAACACACGACACAAAACAAGACACAACACACGACACAACACACGACACAACACACGACACAACACACGACACAACACACGACACAACACACATGCAACACACATGCAACACACGACACAACACACAACACAACACACGACACAACACACGACACAACACACGACACAACACACGACACAACACACGACACAAAACAAGACACAACACACGACACAACACACGACACAACACACGACACAACACACGACACAACACACATGCAACACACATGCAACACACGACACAACACACGACACAACACACGACACAACACACGACACAACACACGACACAACACACGACACAACACACATGCAACACCTCATCTGGAGTATTGGATTTTTTTTTTGTTTCCACACGATTTCATAATATTTTTTAATAAAAAAGGAACAATGTGCAGGTGACCTTTAGATAAAATATTAGGAAATGTTAAGGTCGTTCGTGTCCGTGTGTGTATTACACGCATATTCGTGTGTATGTATATGTTACACAAATTCGTATGTACGTAACAAACTCTTATGCAAGTGTTACACACATGTGTGTACGCGTGAATTATACACATGTGTACGCATGTGTTACGCAGCTTTGCTTGTTAATCAACAACATTATTATTATTATTATTATTATTATTATTATTATTATTATTATTATTATTATTATTATTATTATTATTATGGGGAAGCGCTAAGGTCTTAAGGGTCACAGAACGCCTGGGACAATGCGGGGTTAATCAGACTTGATCCAGAAAAATAGTAGCTCCAGTTCCTTGGCTCAAGAGCCATTCATCAGTGCGAGAGCGGCCTCCATGTAGGTGATGATGCGAGCAGAGTGATAACGTGTTGCGTCATTGTTTCAGTAACATAACTCACACATGTTACGTCTATTATTGCAGAGTTGTGCAAGCAACAACATGGGACACTGAAAACGCACTCACACACACACACACACACACACACACACACACACACACACACACACACACACACACACACACACACACACAAACATGATGGTTAAGGGAGACATGATAACGACATACAAAATACTGCGAGGAATTGACAAGGTGGACAGAAACAGGATGTTCCAGAGATGGGACACAGAAACAAGGGGTCACAATTGGAAGTTGAAGACTCAGATAAGTCAAAGGGATGTTAGGAAGTATTTATTTAGCCACAGAGTCGTCAGGAAGTGGAATAGTCTGGCAAGTGACGTAGTGGAGGCAGGAACCATACATAGTTTTAAGACGAGGTATGATAAAGCTCATGGAGCAGGAAGAGAGAGGACTTTGTAGCGAGGCAGGAGCTATGACTCGACCACTGCAACAACAAATAGGTGAGTACACACACACACATGCAGCAGGGAGAGTGGACCTGGTAGCGACCAGCGAAGGGACGGGGCCAGTAGCTATGAATCGACCCCTGCAATCACAAATAGTTGAGTACAAATAGGTGAGTACACAAATTATGCTTCTATAGCCGTCAAGGGATGATTCTGATGGGCGATGAGTAACACTCAGGTACCACACACACACACTGCCCATCAGGAAGTATCCAAGCCAGCCAGGCCAGAAACACAGGGAAGAAAATGAAGAAATTACGCCTGGAGAGCACACAGTGAGATAAAACACGAGAGGTAACGTGAAACACAAGCCACTTGGAACACCACAAACCAGAGTGAAAGAAATTAAGTGTACTGAAGACTCCTGAGTACCATAGAACCAAACATGTCAAGTGCCAGCGACACATGTCTTCCACTTGACCGGTTGACAGGACCTTGAATAATAATAATAATAATAATAATAATAATAATAATAATAATAATAATAATAATAATAATAATAATAATAATAATAATAATAATAATAATAATAATAATAATAATAATAATAATAATAATAATAATAATAATAATAATGATAATAATAATAATAATAATGATAATAATAATAATAATAATAATAATAATAATAATAATGATAATAATAATAATAATAATGATAATAATAATAATAATAATAATAATAATAATAATAATAATAATAATAATAATAATAATAATAATAATAATAATGATAATAATAATAATAATAATAATGATAATAATAATAATAATAATGATAATAATAATAATAATAATAATGATAATAATAATAATAATAATAATAATAATAATAATAATAATAATAATAATAATAATAATGATAATAATAATAATAATAATAATAATAATAATAATAATAATAATAATAATAATAATAATATCTAGAGGAAAATATTGCATACACACACACACACACACACACACACACACACACACACACACACACACACACACACACACACACACACACACACACACACACACACACACACACACACACACACACACACACACACACACACACACACACACACACGCACACGCACACAGACACACACACAGGATGGATAAGTGAAGAGAAGGGGACATGATAATGACGTATAAAATACTGAGAGGAATGAACAATGTGAACAGGGACAGAATATTTCAGAGATGGGATACAGGAACAAGGGATCACAACTGGAAATTGAAAACTTAGATGAGTCACAGGGATGTTAGGAAGTATTTCTTCAGCCATAGAGTTGTCAGGAAGTGGTACATTCTGGAGAGTTACGTAGTAGAGCCAGGATCAATACATAGCTTTAAGAAGAGGTACGATAAGGCTCTTGGAGTAGGGAGAGAGCGGACATAATAGCAACCAGCGAAGAGGTGGGGCCAGGAGCTGTGAATCGACCCCTGCAACCACATATAGGTGTAATAATGTTGCCAGAATTACCGACAATATGTTGGGTAAGAGGACACATGCATGTATAACTAATGCCACAATAAAAAAATGTCGAATTAATTGCAAGTATGTCCTTTTACCTAACATATATAGGTGATTGAGTACACACACACACACACACATACATAGGTTTTGTAGCGTGCACAGGAAATTATTTGGTCGGCGGTGAGCAGTAGTTGTTACACTGCGTAGTATGAGGGTCGGTGGTGATATTGTCAGTAGAGCTGGGGGGGGCGGGGGGAACTTCCTCCTTAAGTCATATGATGACTAGCTGGGTTAGAGCTTTTGGTCACGTGAGAGAGCTTCCCCTGGCTTCCCAGGCCACACCATCAAATAAATACCAGACAAGACGTCATGGTTTAGTAACAGGAGTTGCAGACAAGTGGAACCGGATTGCAAGTCAAGTCACTGAAGCGAAAACCTTGTAAAGTCTTGCAGCTATCTGCGACAGGTGGGTGTGAGTTAAACCTGCCTAGCAGGGATCAGTAGGCCTCCTGCAGTGTTCCTTCACGCTTATGCTCTTGTGAAATGTCATGGTTCTCCCGCACTGACCAAGCGAAGCATCAACACACACAGTGGCACCAGCATACGGTGTGCGGGTCCTTGAAATGGGAGAGAGAGAGAGCGCTTTGATGACGTTTAAGTGTTCTTGATCCATGAAACTAACTCCCTTCCCTTTTATCTGATCAAACTTGATCAAATTATATTCTCTAGGCGCTGTAATTCCTACTGGTTTGGCCATTCCCAATAATAATAATAATAATAATAATAATAATAATAATAATAATAATAATAATAACAGCACCGAGTGGCGCAAGATCTGATCTTTACAATTTACGTTATCGAGATATATTCCTTTGATATACCTTTGATGCGTTTCGAGAGTTTTCCTACTCCCTTGGCCCTGGACCAGGCTTGTCTGGTGCTTGCCTGGTCAACCAGGCTGGGGGCCCGCTGGCCCATATATCCATCACAGCCTGGCTGAACACTTTGAGATACATGTCCAGTTCCCTCTTGAAGACTGCTGCATTTGTTCGTACAATGTTTCTGATATCTTCCGCTAAAATATTGAATAGTCTGGGCCCACGGATGTTGATACAATGTTCTTTTATTGTGCCCACGGCGACCCTGCGCTTCAGTGGAATTGTTCAACATTTTTCCCATGTTTTTTCGCTCCAGTATGTTGCTGTGGCAGTGTGTAGATTTGGGTCTAGACCTTCAAGCGCCGATCCTGTCGTGATCGGAGTAGTTAGTGGCAAGACAGATGTCAAGAGCTGCAACAGACGCAGAGACCATTTACGGCCAGCATTCAAACAATTTTTTCTGCTTAACGTAATACGTTGAAAATAGATAAGCGAGGGGAAGGAGTGGGTCAAGTGACGCCCTAAGTGCGCTGCGGTGAGGTAAAGTGGCTAAGCTGTGACACAGGTGTTTTGTGTGTCACCCACACGTAACCTTGCCGTCAGCCACTCTCAGCACATTATTTTAAGATTCACTGAGATTAGTGGTTCAGGCGGCCTTGAGAGACGTGACCCGCTGACCTGCTTGTGAGAGAGAGAGAGAGAGAGAGAGAGAGAGAGAGAGAGAGAGAGAGAGAGAGAGAGAGAGAGAATGGATATGAAGTGTGAGGAATGTTAGTGTGAGTGCGTGCGTGAGTGAATGCATGAATTAGTGCGGCGTGAGTGAGAGTGTACTCACCTAACTGTACTCACGTAATTGTGGTTGCAGGGGCCGACTCTCAGCTCCTGGCTCCGCCTCTCTGCTGGCAGCCATTGGTTCATGTCTCCTACGTGCGTGAGCCCTATCATACATATTCTTAAAACTATATATGGATTCGCTTTCTACCGCTTCGCTGTCTAGGCCGTTCCACTTCCTGAGCACTCTATGGCTAAAGAAGTATTTCCTAACATCCTTGTCACTCATCTGTGCTCTTAACTTCCAGTTGTGACCTTGTGTACCCGAGACCCGCTTCTCAGACACTCTCTCTCCACCCTGTTAATTCTTCTCAGTATTATGTACGTCGTGATCATGTCGCCTCTGGTCCTCTAGAGTCGTCAGATTTAGCTTCTCTAGCCTCTCATGGATCATATCCCTCAGTTCCGGGACTAGTTCCGCTGCAAACCCTTACATACTTAACCAGATGTGGGTTCCGTACTAGCGCTGCAT
>NC_091304.1:13895124-13922624 GCF_038502225.1 Cherax quadricarinatus | reverse complement strand
CGTTGTGTACAGCACACGTTGTGTACAGTACACGTTGTGTACAGTACACGTTGGGTACAGCACACGTTGTGTACAGCACACGTTGGGTACAGCACACGTTGGGTACAGTACACGTTGTGTACAGCACACGTTGTGTACAGCACACGTTGTGTACAGCACACGTTGTGTACAGTACACGTTGTGTACAGTACACGTTGGGTACAGCACACGTTGTGTACAGCACACGTTGTGTACAGTACACGTTGTGTACAGTACACGTTGGGTACAGCACACGTTGTGTACAGCACACGTTGGGTACAGCACACGTTGGGTACAGCACACAGCACACGTTGGGTACAGCACACGTTGTGTACAGCACACGTTGGGTACAGCACACGTTGTGTACAGCACACGTTGGGTACAGCACACGTTGGGTACAGTACACGTTGTGTACAGCACACGTTGGGTACAGCACACGTTGTGTACAGCACACGTTGGGTACAGCACACGTTGGGTACAGTACACGTTGTGTACAGCACACGTTGTGTACAGCACACGTTGGGTACAGCACACGTTGTGTACAGCACACGTTGGGTACAGCACACGTTGTGTACAGCACACGTTGTGTACAGCACACGTTGGGTACAGTACACGTTGTGTACAGTACACGTTGTGTACAGTACACGTTGGGTAAAGCTCACCAGCCCTAGAGACTGAGCCTAACAACAAGAGTCATTCTCCGTCTAATCTACCAGACGCATTCCAATGATTCAGCTTTTTTTTTTTTTAACTAATTCAGTTTATTAATAAATTTTCCTGTACAGAGAACTTATAATAATAATAATAATAATAATAATAATAATAATAATAATAATAATAATAATAATAATAATAATAATATTATTATTAATATTATTATTATTATTATTACTACTACCACCACCACTACTACTACTACTACTACTACTACTACTACTACTACTACTAATAATAATAATAATAATAATAATAATGATAATAATAATAATTTTTATTTCAACTAGTACAAGAACAACATATATAGGCCTAGCTGTCATCAGTGACACACTATATAAATGTCCGGGTGTTGTGCAGAGCATTTCGGTCAGTTAAGGTCAATTTTATCCCCAGGATGCGACCCACACTACTCGGTTAACGCCCAGGTTCATATTTTACTTCCAGGTGAACATGGACAGCAGGTGTCTTAAGGAAACACATCCTAATGTTCCCATTCGTACTAGGGATCGAACCACGGACCTCAGTGTGAGCTAGCAATCGCGCTATGGGACCCCCCCCCCCCACAATAGGTCCCATCCTGTTCGTAAGATGCATTGACCATTAAATAGTGAAGATGTTGATAGATGACAGACTAAGATATATTTAATGTGATTTAAAAGGAATAACAACTGGTCGCACATCACAAGTAAAATTGATAAATGTTCTCCAAGAAACCTGAATCTCGATCTCCAACGTCGTCAAATTCGGAAACACGCTTTTTTTTTTTTTAACAAGTCAAACCTCCCCCTCACAGGGTTTTATAAGTAATCAGAGCGGATCAAGGAATCTTGAAGTGGGCTTTTACAACTTTGGTCGCAAGGAACTCCGGAGGTCCAAGAATCTTGTCCTAGTTACCATGCAGCAACGCGTGTTATAAATGAATAATAATAAAAAGGAGAAAATCACTCATCCACTTGAAGAATTTCGTGTTATATTGGCATAGTCTTCTAACATGTTTGAAAGTGAGTCTGAGCACACTTCATATATAGAAATGCTTCATAACTTTTTCCTACCTACTAGTAAAATGGTTATAATGTTAACCATAATTTTTAGAAAGGTGGTAAGCCAGCTGAAGGCTTCAGTCAGAGGACCAAGAGCTCCAGCTGTGGGTCATCATAAGACTAAGACCCGCGTCTGGAAACTCTTGTCCTGTTTCCTTACAAAACATTATACAAACCATACCATGGGCGGGATTGAACCCGCGGTCAGAGAGTCTCAAAACTCCAGACCGTCGCGTTAGCCACTAGACCAGCTAGTCACAATAAGATTCGTCCAATTAGGTATATTTCTACACCATAGGAAGGTTAGCATAGGCACCACTGTGACCACAAATGCAAGTTTTTACAGACGAATCTCCAGCTAGTGTGGCCGTGACGAACTCTAGCTCAAGTCCCCTCACTGCCGTTAACATGACTCACGAAATCGTAATGACACGACGGTCTGGAGTTTTGAGACTCTCTGACCGCGGGTTCAATCCCGCCCGTGGTATGGTTTGTTTGCAATCGTGTCATTACGATTTCGTGAGTCATGAAAACATCATGCATACTTTTTCCTGCGTCGAATATGGTTGGTGGGCTGGTTAATGGTATTTGATGCCTCTCAACTACACGAGTGTTACAATAAGATTACAATTTCACCAGTCCAAAATACTTCAGTCCCTGAAATAACTTCTCAGTATACATATACCAGGAGGTATATATACACCTCAGGGTGTATATACCTCGTGTTGAATATGCACATGTGGAGGGTTAAGTTAGTAAATTTTTATTCAGTCCTCATACGTACGTTTAATCAAACCACAGAACGAGTGGGAGTTGAACTCATGGCAGGTGAGTCTTACAACTCAGAGGTCAGTGTTATTACGATTTCGTGAGTGGTAAGTTTAAATTTTGACAATGATTTTTATTTATATTGGGTCTTTGTAAGTAGACAATCTCAAGTTTATTGTATTTCTACTTTTATCACGATCTGACATGGGGATACACTTTTTTTTTTAAATCTTTTTTCCTTTGTTCAGCCTGTTCAGATGTCCGAGTCACAGTTTCTTTGTTGAGCTTTCATTGTAGGAATGTTTAGCTGAGTCACCCTTCCATTGTTGACGACCTGCACGTTTTCTTTGATCACCCAGAGACATTCCCATTGTTGAACGTTTTCTGTCTTTCCTGTCTTTCAATGGACGGGGAAAGGACTGGAGGGAAGTCTGGGGGAAATGTTATCTTGAAATTAGATTGGACAGATAAAAAACAATTAGCCCGGAGTGTTAGTCACCCAGGATAACCCAACAAAATCAGTGCGTCATCGGTGACCGACTTATTTCCACTGTGGCCCTTAGTCTTGCTCCCAGGGTGCGACCCAGTCGACTGACACCCAGGTACCCATTTACTGCTAGGTGAAGAGGGGCAGCCCAGGTATAAGGAAATATGCCAAACGTTTCCACACATGTCGGGAATTGAACCATGGGCACTCAGTGTGTGTGATGAGTGCATTGCTAACTGAGTCACGAGTTACTTAGTCTAGGTAAGAACACTTCAGATTATTAACCTACGAGGGTTAAAATCCCAGAATAAATCGGTGTGGCTTATTTTAACTGATTTGTTTTTAGATTCTCCCCTGTGATGTGACTCACAACAGTCGACTAACTGCTAGGTTACAAATTATGTACTAGGCGTAACTATAAAATTACTCTCCCCATTTTTTTTATTAAATGCTAAACCCACGTGGATCATTTAGCGCAAGACGCTGTGGAGGCTTGATCCTCCGTCTTCTGAGACAGACGCGCTTCCTATCTGCACCCAACAGCCGTAGCCCAGTGGTGAGAGGCGTGATTCTCACCAATGAGGTCCAGGGATCGAATCCCTGGACCCAGAGGCAGTATGACTTGCACGGTTTGTGCTTCTCCAGAGTCACACTGTTTGACTTGACTGGGTTATTCCAAGTTAATTATCCACGGCATAATGACACAGCAAAGAAGAACTGGAAAATTTGTCTTTGCAGCTTATATATATATATATATATATATATATATATATATATATATATATATATATATATGTGTATATTTAGGTAGTAGGTTGGTAGACAGCAACCACCCAGGGAAGTACTACCGTCCTGCCAGATGACTGTGAAACAAAAACCTGTAACTGTTTTGCATGATGGTAGGATTGCTGGTTTCTTTTTCTGTCTCATAAACACGCTAAGATAACAGGGATATCTTGCTACTCCTACTTACACTTTGGTCACACTTCACAGACACGCACATGCATATATATATATACATACATCTAGGTTTTTCTCCTTTTTCTAAATAGCTCTTGTTCTTTTTTATTTCTTCTATTGTCCATGGGGAAGTGGAAAAGAATCTTTCCTCCGTAAGCCATGCGTGTCGTATGAGGCGACTAAAATGCCGGGAGCAATGGGCTAGTAACCCCTTCTCCTGTATACAATTACTAAAAAAGAGAAGAAGAAAAACTTTATAAAACTGGGTTGCTTAAATGTGCGTGGATGTAGTGCGGATGACAAGAAACAGATGATTGCTGATGTTATGAATGAAAAGAAGTTGGATGTCCTGGCCCTAAGCGAAACAAAGCTGAAGGGGGTAGGAGAGTTTCAGTGGGGGGAAATAAATGGGATTAAATCTGGAGTATCTGAGAGAGTTAGAGCAAAGGAAGGGGTAGCAGTAATGTTAAATGATCAGTTATGGAAGGAGAAAAGAGAATATGAATGTGTAAATTCAAGAATTATGTGGATTAAAGTAAAGGTTGGATGCGAGAAGTGGGTCATAATAAGCGTGTATGCACCTGGAGAAGAGAGGAATGCAGAGGAGAGAGAGAGATTTTGGGAGATGTTAAGTGAATGTATAGGAGCCTTTGAACCAAGTGAGAGAGTAATTGTGGTAGGGGACTTGAATGCTAAAGTAGGAGAAACTTTTAGAGAGGGTGTGGTAGGTAAGTTTGGGGTGCCAGGTGTAAATGATAATGGGAGCCCTTTGATTGAACTTTGTATAGAAAGGGGTTTAGTTATAGGTAATACATATTTTAAGAAAAAGAGGATAAATAAGTATACACGATATGATGTAGGGCGAAATGACAGTAGTTTGTTGGATTATGTATTGGTAGATAAAAGACTGTTGAGTAGACTTCAGAATGTACATGTTTATAGAGGGGCCACAGATATATCAGATCACTTTCTAGTTGTAGCTACACTGAGAGTAAAAGGTAGATGGGATACAAGGAGAATAGAAGCATCAGGGAAGAGAGAGGTGAAGGTTTATAAACTAAAAGAGGAGGCAGTTAGGGTAAGATATAAACAGCTATTGGAGGATAGATGGGCTAATGAGAGCATAGGCAATGGGGTCGAAGAGGTATGGGGTAGGTTTAAAAATGTAGTGTTAGAGTGTTCAGCAGAAGTTTGTGGTTACAGGAAAGTGGGTGCAGGAGGGAAGAGGAGCGATTGGTGGAATGATGATGTAAAGAGAGTAGTAAGGGAGAAAAAGTTAGCATATGAGAAGTTTTTACAAAGTAGAAGTGATGCAAGGAGGGAAGAGTATATGGAGAAAAAGAGAGAAGTTAAGAGAGTGGTGAAGCAATGTAAAAAGAGAGCAAATGAGAGAGTGGGTGAGATGTTATCAACAAATTTTGTTGAAAATAAGAAAAAGTTTTGGAGTGAGATTAACAAGTTAAGAAAGCCTAGAGAACAAATGGATTTGTCAGTTAAAAATAGGAGAGGAGAGTTATTAAATGGAGAGGTAGAGGTATTGGGAAGATGGAAGGAATATTTTGAGGAATTGTTAAATGTTGATGAAGATAGGGAAGCTGTGATTTCGTGTATAGGGCAAGGAGGAATAACATCTTGTAGGAGTGAGGAAGAGCCAGTTGTGAGTGTGGGGGAAGTTCGTGAGGCAGTAGGTAAAATGAAAGGGGGTAAGGCAGCCGGGATTGATGGGATAAAGATAGAAATGTTAAAAGCAGGTGGGGATATAGTTTTGGAGTGGTTGGTGCAATTATTTAATAAATGTATGGAAGAGGGTAAGGTACCTAGGGATTGGCAGAGAGCATGCATAGTTCCTTTGTATAAAGGCAAAGGGGATAAAAGAGAGTGCAAAAATTATAGGGGGATAAGTCTGTTGAGTGTACCTGGTAAAGTGTATGGTAGAGTTATAATTGAAAGAATTAAGAGTAAGACGGAGAATAGGATAGCAGATGAACAAGGAGGCTTTAGGAAAGGTAGGGGGTGTGTGGACCAGGTGTTTACAGTGAAACATATAAGTGAACAGTATTTAGATAAGGCTAAAGAGGTCTTTGTGGCATTTATGGATTTGGAAAAGGCGTATGACAGGGTGGATAGGGGGGCAATGTGGCAGATGTTGCAAGTGTATGGTGTAGGAGGTAGGTTACTGAAAGCAGTGAAGAGTTTTTACGAGGATAGTGAGGCTCAAGTTAGAGTATGTAGGAAAGAGGGAAATTTTTTCCCAGTAAAAGTAGGCCTTAGACAAGGATGTGTGATGTCACCGTGGTTGTTTAATATATTTATAGATGGGGTTGTAAGAGAAGTAAATGCGAGGGTCTTGGCAAGAGGCGTGGAGTTAAAAGATAAAGAATCACACACAAAGTGGGAGTTGTCACAGCTGCTCTTTGCCGATGACACTGTGCTCTTGGGAGATTCTGAAGAGAAGTTGCAGAGATTGGTGGATGAATTTGGTAGGGTGTGCAAAAGAAGAAAATTAAAGGTGAATACAGGAAAGAGTAAGGTTATGAGGATAACAAAAAGATTAGGTGATGAAAGATTGAATATCAGATTGGAGGGAGAGAGTATGGAGGAGGTGAACGTATTCAGATATTTGGGAGTGGACGTGTCAGCGGATGGGTCTATGAAAGATGAGGTGAATCATAGAATTGATGAGGGAAAAAGAGTGAGTGGTGCACTTAGGAGTCTGTGGAGACAAAGAACTTTGTCCTTGGAGGCAAAGAGGGGAATGTATGAGAGTATAGTTTTACCAACGCTCTTATATGGGTGTGAAGCGTGGGTGATGAATGTTGCAGCGAGGAGAAGGCTGGAGGCAGTGGAGATGTCATGTCTGAGGGCAATGTGTGGTGTGAATATAATGCAGAGAATTCGTAGTTTGGAAGTTAGGAGGAGGTGCGGGATTACCAAAACTGTTGTCCAGAGGGCTGAGGAAGGGTTGTTGAGGTGGTTCGGACATGTAGAGAGAATGGAGCGAAACAGAATGACTTCAAGAGTGTATCAGTCTGTAGTGGAAGGAAGGCGGGGTAGGGGTCGGCCTAGGAAGGGTTGGAGGGAGGGGGTAAAGGAGGTTTTGTGTGCGAGGGGCTTGGACTTCCAGCAGGCATGCGTGAGCGTGTTTGATAGGAGTGAATGGAGACAAATGGTTTTTAATACTTGACGTGCTGTTGGAGTGTGAGCAAAGTAACATTTATGAAGGGATTCAGGGAAACCGGCAGGCCGGACTTGAGTCCTGGAGATGGGAAGTACAGTGCCTGCACTCTGAAGGAGGGGTGTTAATGTTGCAGTTTAAAAACTGTAGTGTAAAGCACCCTTCTGGCAAGACAGTGATGGAGTGAATGATGGTGAAAGTTTTTCTTTTTCGGGCCACCCTGCCTTGGTGGGAATCGGCCGGTGTGATAATAATAAAAAAAATAATAATATATATATATATATATATTATGTATATATATATATATATATATATATATATATATATATATATATATATATATATATATATATATATATATATATATATATATATATATATGCTTCTACTTTGTCATGACCTTATACCACCAGGTGTCAGCTTACAGCCATATCCTTCTAGTGGACATTAAATCTATATAATGTACTTAACAATGTTCATAACTTATTTGTCGAACTCAATAAAAAAATTATTCCAAATAAATATAATAATAATAATAATAATAAATTAAAATAATATAATAAATGGTGATAATAATTAATCTATGTGTTTGCCGCAGGTGTTGTTGTTGGTGGTGGTGGCAGCGCTGACCTTGGGGGCAGCAGTGCCACCTCTTTCCAAGGGCAGTCTCTCCATCAAGGACAAGCTGGCCCTCGACCTCCCCATCAAACAAGTCCACGACAAGACCCAAGGCAAGACTGAGGTGGCCAAGGTGGGTTTCCCGTCAACCACCACGACCACAACCACCACTCAGCAGCCTCACAGGAACCACCCCGCACGACCTACGTACGTCGATGCCACGGTCTTCAGGCATCAGTTCACGACCCAGGTGCCATCATCCACCACCACGACCACCACAACTACGACCGAAGCTTCGGACCACGACTATGAGGGATACTTCAGGCTCTGGGACGACCTTAGCTCCTTCGCTGGGGAACTGGGGCCCCTCGGAAGGGATCTCCGAGGAGATGAATACATTGGAGGGTTCAGGCCCCTCGGGTTCTGAAGTGATTCAAACACCTCCCCATCCCCCTCGTGTCTGGTAGTTTGAACACTGGGTGTTCTAAATTGCTGGTAGTTTGAACACTTTGGGTGTTCTGAATTGCTTTAAACACCCTGATTTTTATGGGGTGATTTTGAACACCTTGAGGTTCTAAATTATTTCGCAGGCCTCCAAGGGAATGTAAACACCGGATAGCACCATGTTCTGAGCGCATCCGTTTCCGGTCCTTGTGAACACCCGAAGGCTTCAAAGCTTCCGTGGACGCGCCTGGCTGCTCTGTTAACTTGAAAACCCACACTGTTATTAATAACTTGGAACTCTTGTACGTACTAAATGTTACAATCAACCCAAGTGTTCGAACGGGCCTCCCATGAAGCGGAGGGAGGGGGGTCGTAGGCCTTGTAAACAGGGCATTTTCAATGCTTTTCAGCAAAATGAGAGAGCTCTGTTTTTTTGAGCTCGTAAATTTTTTCTAAGTTTTTGGATTTTTTTTTTATTTCGAGGGCTCTAAATTTGATTTTCAATGATTAACGATCAGCTCAGAATTTTCAGGCGGTCAGAGCCTGTAGAGTTAGCCAGAAGAGAGTTTATCTTCGTTCACTTTAAGAATATTTAGGTTAAAACGAGAGAGAAAGAGAGATAGAAAGATGCAAAAAGGGTTCACTAAATTATCTCTCGTCCATTTTTATAACTGTGCTCCAGGATTCTACAGGATTAATGACCTTGTTAAGTGTTATGTACGTGTTCAACCTAAATATATTATCTCTCTCTCTCAACATTATTTTAATCTCTTTTTCATGATTTTTCTATTATTCGTTCAGTAACTTATATATTTAAATATATATATATATATATATATATATATATATATATATATATATATATATATATATATATATATATATATATATATATATATATATATATATATATATATATATATATATATATATATATATATATATATATATATATATATATATATATATATATATATATAATAAAATAAATGTATGTGTGCGTGTGATTTTATATATTAAATTTGTACAACTTGAACGAGTCTAATTTACATGTGAACAACCCAAGGTCTACCACAGATATTTCTTTGTACCTGAACAAGCGTTGTCTACTGGCGTCTCCACAAACATTAATCCTCAGAGGGGCACTGTAACTAGATATACAATTATGAGTTATAAAAAAAAAAAGGCAATGAATTCACATCGAGAGTCAAGCAAAAATGGCAGCAGTATGATATAAGCCAACACTCACTGTCAGTATCAGAGACCACGATGTGGAGCTACCTTGATATGCATGACATTTCATAAGACATTTCTGTAATATCTACTTGAGTGTCCCCTGGAGAGTATTATAGCCTAGCAGTTGTGTGAGGGTGGACCACGGTTACCGTGGGTGTTACTCGCCCAGCAGTGTGGGTGATGGGCAAAAATACAATGTTGAGAAACAATCATTCGTTTGGGCAACTTCTGGCTGTTAGTGAAGTTGCTTCACGAAATAACAGTTCGTCAACTGAAGAGTTGTTTTGTATGGTTATGTGTCGGTGTATACACCGAGTGTTGCTGCCTCCAGTACAGAGTACTGTTGCTGCCTCCAGCACAGAGTACTGTTGCTGCCTCCAGTACAGAGTACTGTTGCTGCTTCCAGCACAGAGTACTGTTGCTGCCTCCAGTACAGAGTACTGTTGCTGCCTCCAGTACAGAGTACTGTTGCTGCCTCCAGCACAGAGTACTGTTGCTGCCTCCAGCACAGAGTACTGTTGCTGCCTCCAGCACAGAGTACTGTTGCTGCCTCCAGTACAGAGTACTGTTGCTGCCTCCAGCACAGAGTACTGTTGCTGCCTCCAGTACAGAGTACTGTTGCTGCCTCCAGTACAGAGTACTGTTGCTGCCTCCAGCACAGAGTACTGTTGCTGCCTCCAGTACAGAGTACTGTTGCTGCCTCCAGTACAGAGTACTGTTGCTGCTTCCAGCACAGAGTACTGTTGCTGCCTCCAGTACAGAGTACTGTTGCTGCCTCCAGTACAGAGTACTGTTGCTGCCTCCAGCACAGAGTAGTGTTGCTGCCTCCAGTACAGAGTACTGTTGCTGCCTCCAGCACAGAGTACTGTTGCTGCCTCCAGTACAGAGTACTGTTGCTGCCTCCAGCACAGAGTACTGTTGCTGCCTCCAGCACAGAGTACTGTTGCTGCCTCCAGCACAGAGTACTGTTGCTGCCTCCAGCACAGAGTACTGTTGCTGCCTCCAGCACAGAGTACTGTTGCTGCCTCCAGCACAGAGTACTGTTGCTGCCTCCAGCACAGAGTACTGTTGCTGCCTCCAGCACAGAGTACTGTTGCTGCCTCCAGCACAGAGTACTGTTGCTGCCTCCAGTACAGAGTACTGTTGCTGCCTCCAGCACAGAGTACTGTTGCTGCCTCCAGCACAGAGTACTGTTGCTGCCTCCAGCACAGAGTACTGTTGCTGCCTCCAGCACAGAGTACTGTTGCTGCCTCCAGTACAGAGTACTGTTGCTGCCTCCAGCACAGAGTACTGTTGCTGCCTCCAGTACAGAGTACTGTTGCTGCCTCCAGCACAGAGTACTGTTGCTGCCTCCAGTACAGAGTACTGTTGCTGCCTCCAGCACAGAGTACTGTTGCTGCCTCCAGTACAGAGTACTGTTGCTGCCTCCAGCACAGAGTACTGTTGCTGCCTCCAGCACAGAGTACTGTTGCTGCCTCCAGCACAGAGTACTGTTGCTGCCTCCAGCACAGAGTACTGTTGCTGCCTCCAGTACAGAGTACTGTTGCTGCCTCCAGTACAGAGTACTATTGCTGCCTCCAGCACAGAGTACTGTTGCTGCCTCCAGCACAGAGTACTGTTGCTGCCTCCAGCACAGAGTACTGTTGCTGCCTCCAGTACAGAGTACTATTGCTGCCTCCAGCACAGAGTACTGTTGCTGCCTCCAGCTCAGAGTACTGTTGCTGCCTCCAGTACAGAGAACTGTTGCTGCCTCCAGTACAGAGTACTGTTGCTGCCTCCAGCACAGAGTACTGTTGCTGCCTCCAGTACAGAATACTGTTGCTGCCTCCAGCACAGAGTACTGTTGCTGCCTCCAGTACAGAGTACTGTTGGTGCCTCCAGTACAGAGCACTGTTGCTGCCTCCAGCACAGAGCACTGTTGCTGCCTCCAGTACAGAGTGCTGTTGCTGCCTCCAGCACAGAGTACTGTTGCTGCCTCCAGCACAGAGTACTGTTGCTGCCTCCAGTACAGAGAACTGTTGCTGCCTCCAGTACAGAGTACTGTTGCTGCCTCCAGCACAGAGTACTGTTGCTGCCTCCAGAACAGAGTACTGTTGCTGCCTTCAGCACAGAGTACTGTTGCTGCTTCCAGCACAGAGTACTGTTGCTGCCTCCAGCACAGAGTGCTGTTGCTGCCTCCAGTACAGAGTACTGTTGCTGCCTCCAGTACAGAGTACTGTTGCTGCCTCCAGCATAGAGTACTGTTGCTGCCTCCTGCACAGAGTACTGTTGCTGCTTCCAGCACAGAGTGCTGTTGCTGCCTCCAGTACAGAGTACTGTTGCTGCCTCCAGCACAGAGTACTGTTGCTGCCTCCAGTACAGAGTACTGTTGCTGCCTCCAGCACAGAGTACTGTTGCTGCCTTCAGCACAGAGTACTGTTGCTGCCTCCAGTACAGAGTACTGTTGCTGCCTCCAGTACAGAGTACTGTTGCTGCCTCCAGCACAGAGTGCCGTTGCTGCCTCCAGTACAGTGTACTGTTGCTGCCTCCAGTACAGAGTACTGTTGCTGCCTCCAGCACAAGGGCTGTTGCTGCCTCCAGCACAGAGTACTGTTGCTCCCTCCAGCACAGAGTACTGTTGCTGCCTCCAGTACAGAGTACTGTTGCTGCCTCCAGTACAGAGTACTGTTGCTGCCTCCAGCACAGAGTAGTGTTGCTGCCCCCAGCACAGAGTACTGTTGCTGCCTCCAGTACAGAGTACTATTGCTGCCTCCAGCACAGAGTAGTGTTGCTGCCTCCAGCACAGAGTACTGTTGCTGCCTCCAGCACAGAGTGCTGTTGCTGCCTCCAGTACAGAGTACTGTTGCTGCCTCCAGCACAGAGTAGTGCTGCCTCCAGCACAGAGTACTGTTGCTGCCCTCCAATACAGGGTACTGTTGCTGCCTCCGGTACAGAGTACTGTTGCTGCCTCCAGCACAGAGTAGTGTTGCTGCCTCCATTACAGAGTGCTGTTGCTGCCTCCAGCACAGAGTACTGTTGCTGCCTCCAGTACAGAGTGCTGTTGCTGCCTCCAGCACAGAGTGCTGTTGCTGCCTCCAGTACAGAGTATTGTTGCTGCCTCCAGTACAGAGTACAGTTGCTGCCTCCAGCACAGAGTGCTGTTGCTGCCTCCAGTACAGAGTATTGTTGCTGCCTCCAGTACAGAGTACTGTTGCCGCCTCCAGCACAGAGTACTGTTGCTGCCTCCAGTACAGAGTACCGTTGCTGCCTCCAGTACAGAGTACTGTTGCTGCCTCCGGCACAGAGTGCTGTTGGTGCCTCCAGTACAGAGTACTGTTGCTGCCTCCGGCACAGAGTGCTGTTGGTGCCTCCAGTACAGAGTACTGTTGGTGCCTCCAGTACAGAGTACTGTTGCTGCCTCCAGTACAGAGTACTGTTGCTGCCTCCAGTACAGAGTACTGTTGCTGCCTCCAGTACAGAGTACTGTTGCTGCCTCCGGCACAGAGTGCTGTTGGTGCCTCCAGTACAGAGTAGTGTTGCTGCCTCCAGCACAGAGTACTGTTGCTGCCCACACACTGGGGTGTCACCCCCAGCCTACGGTACTGCTGTCAGTAATAACTGACATAATAATTATCATAAATCTTTATTTCTACAAGTATATGATGCAACTTGTACAGACCATAGCTAACGTCAATGATACTATATAGAAAGCCCCTGGTTATGTAGAGCATTCAGGACAAATTCGGTTAATTTTGTCCCTAGGATGCGGCCCACACCACTCGGCTAACGCCCTAGTACCTATTTACTGCTAGGTAAACAGGGACAGTAGGAGTAAGGAAACAAGCCGAATCTTTCCACCCGTACCGGGGATCGAACCACGGACATTCAATGTGTGAGCTGCCAACCGAGCAAAGTGGATACGTAATACACAGCAACCCTGGCGTTGTAGCGGAGAAAATGCAGTAGTGCGAGTACTCACCTATATGTGTTCGCAGGGGTCGAGTCACAGGTCCTGGCCCCGCCTTCGTGTGTGTGTGTATTTCTTTTCTTATTTTGTAATTGGCTCAGGCCATTTTTTTTTCAAGAAACTAAAACACAAAGGATCAGAGGAAATAAAACAAACGTATTATATTTTTTTACTGTATGATCGTTTGTAAATAATATTAAGTTCTACTGGGAGGGAAAACTACCTAAAATATTAAGTTCTACTGGGAGGGAAAACTACCTAAAATATTAAGTTCTACTGGGAGGGAAAACTACCTAAAATGTTAAGTTCTACTGGGAGGGAAAACTACCTAAAATATTAAGTTCTTCTGGGAGGGAAAACTACCTAAAATATTAAGTTCTACTGGGAGAGAAAACTACCTAAAATATTAAGTTCTACTGGGAGGGAAAACTACCTAAAATATTAAGTTCTACTGGGAGGGAAAACTACCTAAAATATTAAGTTCTACTGGGAGGGAAAACTACCTAAAATATTAAGTTCTACTGGGAGGGAAAACTACCTAAAATATTAAGTTCTACTGGGAGGGAAAACTACCTAAAATATTAAGTTCTACTGGGAGGGAAAACTACCTAAAATATTAAGTTCTACTGAGAGGGAAAACTACCTAAAATATTAAGTTCTACTGAGAGGGAAAACTACCTAAAATATTAAGTTCTACTGGGAGGGAAAACTACCTAAAATATTAAGTTCTACTGGGAGGGAAAACTACCTAAAATATTAAGTTCTACTGAGAGGGAAAACTACCTAAAATATTAAGTTCTACTGGGAGGGAAAACTACCTAAAATATTAAGTTCTACTGGGAGGGAAAACTACCTAAAATATTAAGTTCTACTGGGAGGGAAAACTACCTAAAATATTAAGTTCTACTGGGGGGAAAACTACCTAAAATATTAAGTTCTACTGGGGGGAAAACTACCTAAAATATTAAGTTCTACTGGGAGGGAAAACTACCTAAAATATTAAGTTCTACTGAGAGGGAAAACTACCTAAAATATTAAGTTCTACTGGGAGGGAAAACTACCTAAAATATTAAGTTCTTCTGGGAGGGAAAATTACCTAAAATATTAAGTTCTACTGGGAGGGAAAACTACCTAAAATATTAAGTTCTACTAGGAGGGAAAACTACCTAAAATATTAAGTTCTTCTGGGAGGAAAAACTACCTAAAATATTAAGTTCTTCTGGGAGGAAAACTACCTAAAATATTAAGTTCTACTGGGGGGAAAACTACCTAAAATATTAAGTTCTACTGGGAGGGAAAACTACCTAAAATATTAAGTTCTACTGGGAGGGAAAACTACCTAAAATATTAAGTTCTACTGGGAGGGAAAACTACCTAAAATATTAAGTTCTACTGGGGGGAAAACTACCTAAAATATTAAGTTCTACTGGGAGGGAAAACTACCTAAAATATTAAGTTCTACTGGGAGGGAAAACTACCTAAAATATTAAGTTCTACTGGGAGGGAAAACTACCTAAAATATTAAGTTCTACTGGGAGGGAAAACTACCTAAAATATTAAGTTCTACTGGGAGGGAAAACTACCTAAAATATTAAGTTCTACTGGGAGGGAAAACTACCTAAAATATTAAGTTCTACTGGGAGGGTAAACTACCTAAAATATTAAGTTCTACTGGGAGGGAAAACTACCTAAAATATTAAGTTCTACTGGGAGGGAAAACTACCTAAAATATTAAGTTCTACTGGGAGGGAAAACTACCTAAAATATTAAGTTCTACTGGGAGGGAAAACTACCTAAAATATTAAGTTCTACTGGGAGGGTAAACTTCCTAAAATATTAAGTTCTACTGGGAGGGAAAACTACCTAAAATATTAAGTTCTACTGGGAGGGAAAACTACCTAAAATATTAAGTTCTACTGGGAGGGAAAACTACCTAAAATATTAAGTTCTACTGGGAGGGAAAACTACCTGAAATATTAAGTTCTACTGGGAGGGAAAACTACCTAAAATATTAAGTTCTACTGGGAGGGAAAACTACCTAAAATATTAAGTTCTACTGGGAGGGAAAACTACCTAAAATATTAAGTTCTACTGGGAGGGTAAACTACCTAAAATATTAAGTTCTACTGGGAGGGAAAACTACCTAAAATATTAAGTTCTACTGGGAGGGTAAACTACCTAAAATATTAAGTTCTACTGGGAGGGAAAACTACCTAAAATATTAAGTTCTACTGGGAGGGAAAACTACCTAAAATATTAAGTTCTACTGGGAGGGAAAACTACCTAAAATATTAAGTTCTACTGGGAGGGAAAACTACCTAAAATATTAAGTTCTACTGGGAGGGAAAACTACCTAAAATATTAAGTTCTACTGGGAGGGAAAACTACCTAAAATATTAAGTTCTACTGGGAGGGTAAACTACCTAAAATATTAAGTTCTACTGGGAGGGAAACACTATACGCAGCAAACTCACTTCAGCCATAATTATCTTCTTACAAAAATGAGTCACAACATAGATTTTGTCTATTATTATTATTGTTTGCTGCCCCCTAAAATATTTTGGAGCATCAAGACGAGTCATTTTCCTGTACATTTTTTGGTATATCATATAAATATTTAATACTCAAAATATTGGCTTCTTTTTCCCATTTTCTTCGAAGTATTAAAATACAGTACTGTAGATATATATTTATACTTGAACCGTCGGGTAGTCTCCCACCGAGGTAGAGAGACCAGACACGAGGAAAAAAACACTTTCACCATCACTCATTCAATATCTGTCTTGCGAGAAGCACTGACATCGGACGGCCTTCAAAACCGCAACATCGCCACCACTCCTTCAGAGTGCAGGCACTCTACCACCTGCCTCCAGGACTCAACTCCACCTAACCGATTTTCCTAAATTCCTTCATAAATGTTACCTTGTTCACACTCCAACAGCACGATAAATTATAAAAACTACTTGTCTCAACTCACTTCTCTATAAGACGCTCACACAAGCTTCTTGGATGTCTAACTTCCTCGGCACTCAAAACCTGTAACCTATATACGTATATATATATATATATATATATATATATATATATATATATATATATATATATATATATATATATATATATATATATATATATATATATATATATACACTTCCTTCCCCGTCCTCAGATCAAACTTGATTACTTCCCTTATCCCGGAGCTGTATGGCCCTTGCTGGTTTAGCGCAAATTTGAATATTGTTTTACATGGTTTCTCTCTTGCATACACATGCACTTGTATATGTATACATGTGTATGTGTGCATAGGTATGCATGTGTAGGTGTGCATATGTATACATGTGTATGGGTGCATATGTACACATGTGAATGCGTAACTGTAGCAAGACAATCACTGGGCGATATCTGGTGAGTGAAGCCAAGATACAAGGTACACACAAGTATACATACATACACGCATATATATGCAAGTGTACATAGGTATATGCATTGCATATGCATCCGAATACATATACACATGTATACAGATATATAAACACACTAGTACTTACAGTGCACACAATACATACACGGTTACATACTGTTTCACACACACACACACACACACACACACACACACACACACACGCACACACACACACATACACACATACATATACGCAAACGCACATACGTATTGGCATACACACAACAATTCATACACGCAAATACATATTATGCTGCATTAGAATTGTATCGCCGCTCTCCACTATTCCCCGCACATCGAGGTAGAGCGGGCTGAGCTTGTGGGATACAGGGATTACCATTCAGACTCGCTCGGCGACAGAAATACACAAGGGTATCTTGGTACAGACCTGAAATCAACTTTGTCAACTTCTACTAGTAAGAATGGCTGGATTTGAGAGGGACCTGACCTTCCAACGACAACATTCTTACCTCTACTAGTGGCCTACATCTCACCTCCTGGCGGTATATAGGCTCCATCCTGTCACTTCAACTCCATATTGTTTCAGACTATGGAACAATATTGTTTCAGACTATGGAACAATACTCTGAGGGACTGACCACCTCAAAGCTTCAGGGGTGATGGACTGATTACATCGTCTTCAAGAATCTTCTGCTTCTATCAACTTTTCTGTACTCGACTGAAGAAGCCTACTGTGTAGGCGAAACGTTTCGAAATAAAGATACCTAACTGTTGCATATGTGTCTTACCTAACAAGTTATACAGCGTCTGGGAAAGGGAGAGGGGGGGAGGGGCTTGATCCGAGGAAAGGGTAACTCCAATTCCTTGGAACAAGACCTAGACTTTCAACAGCATCAGAGGGTTCACCAAGCTTCCTTGATGGAGGTGTTAAGAGTAAGGGGACGTCCACTGACCCTAAATTATCAGAAGAAAATAATAATTATGACGAAAATACACCAAAAGCTCCAGCTGTGGGCCATCACATGACTAAGACCCGCGTCAGGAAACACTCGTCCTGTTTTCAGAGGAATCTAACCTAACCTAAGCTACACCAACTACTAGACGACACATAATCTCTGGTCTTGCTTCTGCTTTCTCTTTTACAACTCTGGCCAACCAGTAATAGCATTTTTTATTTATTTTCAGGGAACGTCCGAGATCTGCATGTCACAAAGGCGTTGCTGGCATTATACAGCGATATTCTAAGCTTATAATTCTAATAATATTTATCAAAGATTATGATAGAGTTCTTTATGTGCACAGCCAACCAGGCCAATCAATGTATGGCCCATGCTAATTTAGCGCGTCCCAGTAACAATAATAATAATCACGATTATGATCTTTTAGTAATTTAGATCAATATTTACTTGATCTGCTCGGTAGAGTTAAGTGATAATTTACCATCCACACTGACTGTATAATAATATTAATAATAATAATAATAATAATAATAATAATAATAATAATAATAATAATAATAATAATAATAATAATAATAATAATAATAATAATAATAATAATAATAATAATAATAATAATAATAATAATAACAATAATAATAATAACAATAATAATAACAATAATAATAATAATAATAATAATAATAATAATAATAATAATAATAATAATAATAATAATAATAATAATAATAATAAAAATAATAATAATAATAATAATAATAATAATAATAATAATAATAAAAATAATAATAATAATAATAATAATAATAATAATAATAATAATAATAATAATAATAATAATAATAATAATAATAATAATAATAACAATAATAACAATAATAACAATAATAATAATAACAATAATAATAATTAATAATAATAATAATAAATTTATTTTTTCCAAAAGACATCGGGATTTTGTGAACAAATTAATACAAAAAAAAGTTTCTCTGGTGTTGATCAAAATTTCTTAAGCAGTTTGATTCTTCATTAAGAAAAATTTACAACAATAAATGGGTTATAAACCGGAAACAGTTATATTTTTGATGAAAAGAGTATTTATTGTAGCTCGAAAATGTCCTAAAACAACATATCCCGGAATCTAACTCAAAATCTAGGTTAAGTTACGTTATTTTTTGGGTGAACTAAAATAAAAAAAAAATTAGTCACCAGATACACGTTATGTCTCCGTTGCACAACCTTCGTATTTGTGGGGAATTTCAAGAATAACCAGCATTTTACGAGCAGCCGAAGTAGATTTTGACCGGAATGAAACCAGAAAATTAAAAAAAAAAAATGTTAAATTATTTAACGATGTTAAGAGATTCCAGGACATCTGGATTAATATCGTACATCAAATTCGTCTTTATTCTAATTGGTAAACTTGTTGTGTGTGTGTGTGTGTGTGTGTGTGTGTGTGTGTGTGTGTGTGTGTGTGTGTGTGTGTGTACTCACCTAGTTTTACTCACCTAGTTGAGGTTGCAGGAGTCGAGTCCGAGCTCCTGGCCCCGCCTCTTCACTGATCGCTACTAGGTCACTCTCCCTGAACCGTGAGCTTTATCATACCTCTGCTTAAAGCTATGTATGGATCCTGCCTCCACTACATCGCTTCCCAAACTATTCCACTTACTGACTACTCTGTGGCTGAAGAAATACTTCCTAACATCCCTGTGATTTATCTGTGTCTTAAACTTCCAACTATGTCCTCTTGTTGCTGTGTCCAATCTCTGGAACATCCTGTCTTTGTTCACCTTGTCAATTCCTCTCAGTATTTTGTATGTCGTTATCATGTCCCCCCTATCTCTCCTGTCCTCCAGTGTCGTCAGGTTGATTTCCTTTAACCTCTCCTCATAGGACATACCTCTTAGCTCTGGGACTAGTCTTGTTGCAAACCTTTGCACTTTCTCTAATTTCTTGACGTGTGTGTGTGTGTGTGTGTGTGTGTGTGTGTGTGTGTGTGTGTGTGTGTGTGTGTGTGTGTGTGTGTGTGTGTGTAAAATTTACTTATATTTATTTTTGAAAAATCCCTTCAAAAATTACCTAATTATTTGCAAGGAAGCCCTCGAGCCCAGATAATAACTCAAAGATATAATGAATTTCTACTAGTTCCTTCCCATTATTCATTATTAATAAGGAAATGTTCTAAAACCAAAGTTGTGAAGTGTTGCTCCAAATTTTTGAAAGGGTGAACCGGTAAGCCAGCGGAAGGCATCAGTCAGATGACCAAAAGCTCCCGCGTCAGGAAACACTTTTCCCGTTTCCTGACGAACCTTACGTATCCTAACCGTTGCTCCACGATCAGTGTTTACCTCAGCAGGGGCAGGAAAGTTGGCTGCTCAACTCAACAACAGTATTTCGTCCAGTTTTCCTGTGTTGGAGAGTGTGACGTGTGATGTGGTAACGTGTACGTGTAGTGTCATGGTTGACGTGGTTGCAGTCACCGCTCCTGCATCACTGTCATCGTCAACACCAACACTAGAACAGGCAACGGCAGTATCTCCAACAGTTTTATCATCACCGACACCACCACCTCCAACAACTTCTTCGTCACCAACACCTGAAACAATTTCATCATCACTAACACTACCACCTCCAACAATATCACCACCAGCACCTCCAACGTCATCACAACCATGCCCCACCACCCTTCTCATTGTTGCCTGCAGCTGCTGCTGGTGTTGCTCCTGCAGGTGCAGCTGCTGCCTGTGGGAGGCGTCACTGCCGAGGCTGGTCAGGGACGAGGTTCTCAACACAGTGAGTAACGTGGGGAGAAAATTCCTTTGTTTTTAACTCGAGACTGTGGAATCCACCCACCGTACTTGTGTCACAGATTTTTCATTTATGTGAAGCGCCAAACCCACAAGGAGTGGTAGGGGATAGATCCTCCATCACTTAATAGCAAGATAACCTTTAAAAACTAATTTGCATATTTGAAATCCAGTCCGTGTGCTTCAATTTCCGTATATTTTTGATAAAAACAAAAGTGTTCCATTGATATCTTGACTTGTACATAACTTTCACTCTCCCTGAGAGCTACATCAAGGTTGATTTTGTTTTAGTCTTACGAAAGAACAAGGAGTCGGCTCTCGTAACAAGAATAACATATAATAATAATAATAATAATAATAATAATAATAATAATAATAATAATAATTACAATAATGATTACAATAATTATAATAATAATAATAATAATAATAATAATAATAATAATTATAATAATAATAATAATAATAATTTCAATAATGATTACAATAATTATAATAATAATAATAATAATAATAATAATAATAATAATAATAATAATAATAATAATAATAATAATAATAATAATAATAATAATAATAATAATAATAATAATTACAATAATGATTACAATAATTATAATAATAATAATAATAATAATAATAATAATAATAATAATAATAATAATAATAATAATACGTTCAGCCAGTGTATACCAGTTTGTAACATTTTGGAGACAGCATAAATATAAATCATAAGTCCTTTAATTACATTTAAGAAAAAAACTTATGTATCCATAAATTGTCCGTCTCTTGAAAAAAATGTGATTCTCGACTCGTATATAATACTAGGAAAAGTGTATTATTATTATTATTATTATTATTATTATTTTTTTTTATTTTTTTATTATCACACCGGCCGATTCCCACCAAGGCAGGGTGGCCCGAAAAAGAAAAACTTTCACCATCATTCACTCCATCACTGTCTTGCCAGAAGGGTGCTTTACACTACAGTTTTTAAACTGCAACATTAACACCCCTCCTTCAGAGTGCAGGCACTGTACTTCCCATCTCCAGGACTCAAGTCCGGCCTGCCGGTTTCCCTGAATCCCTTCATAAATGTTACTTTGCTCACACTCCAACAGCACGTCAAGTATTAAAAAACCATTTGTCTCCATTCACTCCTATCAAACACGCTCAAGCATGCCTGCTGGAAGTCCAAGCCCCTCGCACACAAAACCTCCTTTACCCCCTCCCTCCAACCCTTCCTAGGCCGACCCCTACCCCGCCTTCCTTCCACTACAGACTGATACACTCTTGAAGTCATTCTGTTTCGCTCCATTCTCTCTACATGTCCGAACCACCTCAACAACCCTTCCTCAGCCCTCTGGACAACAGTTTTGGTAATCCCGCACCTCCTCCTAACTTCCAAACTACGAATTCTCTGCATTATATTCACACCACACATTGCCCTCAGACATGACATCTCCACTGCCTCCAGCCTTCTCCTCGCTGCAACATTCATCACCCACGCTTCACACCCATATAAGAGCGTTGGTAAAACTATACTCTCATACATTCCCCTCTTTGCCTCCAAGGACAAAGTTCTTTGTCTCCACAGACTCCTAAGTGCACCACTCACTCTTTTTCCCTCATCAATTCTATGATTCACCTCATCTTTCATAGACCCATCCGCTGACACGTCCACTCCCAAATATCTGAATACGTTCACCTCCTCCATACTCTCTCCCTCCAATCTGATATTCAATCTTTCATCACCTAATCTTTTTGTTATCCTCATAACCTTACTCTTTCCTGTATTCACCTTTAATTTTCTTCTTTTGCACACCCTACCAAATTCATCCACCAATCTCTGCAACTTCTCTTCAGAATCTCCCAAGAGCACAGTGTCATCAGCAAAGAGCAGCTGTGACAACTCCCACTTTGTGTGTGATTCTTTATCTTTTAACTCCACGCCTCTTGCCAAGACCCTCGCATTTACTTCTCTTACAACCCCATCTATAAATATATTAAACAACCACGGTGACATCACACATCCTTGTCTAAGGCCTACTTTTACTGGGAAAAAATTTCCCTCTTTCCTACATACTCTAACTTGAGCCTCACTATCCTCGTAAAAACTCTTCACTGCTTTCAGTAACCTACCTCCTACACCATACACTTGCAACATCTGCCACATTGCCCCCCTATCCACCCTGTCATACGCCTTTTCCAAATCCATAAATGCCACAAAGACCTCTTTAGCCTTATCTAAATACTGTTCACTTATATGTTTCACTGTAAACACCTGGTCCACACACCCCCTACCTTTCCTAAAGCCTCCTTGTTCATCTGCTATCCTATTCTCCGTCTTACTCTTAATTCTTTCAATTATAACTCTACCATACACTTTACCAGGTACACTCAACAGACTTATCCCCCTATAATTTTTGCACTCTCTTTTATCCCCTTTGCCTTTATACAAAGGAACTATGCATGCTCTCTGCCAATCCCTAGGTACCTTACCCTCTTCCATACATTTATTAAACAATTGCACCAACCACTCCAAAACTATATCCCCACCTGCTTTTAACATTTCTATCTTTATCCCATCAATCCCGGCTGCCTTACCCCCTTTCATTTTACCTACTGCCTCACGAACTTCCCCCACACTCACAACTGGCTCTTCCTCACTCCTACAAGATGTTATTCCTCCTTGCCCTATACACGAAATCACAGCTTCCCTATCTTCATCAACATTTAACAATTCCTCAAAATATTCCTTCCATCTTCCCAATACCTCTAACTCTCCATTTAATAACTCTCCTCTCCTATTTTTAACTGACAAATCCATTTGTTCTCTAGGCTTTCTTAACTTGTTAATCTCACTCCAAAACTTTTTCTTATTTTCAACAAAATTTGTTGATAACATCTCACCCACTCTCTCATTTGCTCTCTTTTTACATTGCTTCACCACTCTCTTAACCTCTCTCTTTTTCTCCATATACTCTTCCCTCCTTGCATCACTTCTACTTTGTAAAAACTTCTCATATGCTAACTTTTTCTCCCTTACTACTCTCTTTACATCATCATTCCACCAATCGCTCCTCTTCCCTCCTGCACCCACTTTCCTGTAACCACAAACTTCTGCTGAACACTCTAACACTACATTTTTAAACCTACCCCATACCTCTTCGACCCCATTGCCTATGCTCTCATTAGCCCATCTATCCTCCAATAGCTGTTTATATCTTACCCTAACTGGCTCCTCTTTTAGTTTATAAACCTTCACCTCTCTCTTCCCTGATGCTTCTATTCTCCTTGTATCCCATCTACCTTTTACTCTCAGTGTAGCTACAACTAGAAAGTGATCTGATATATCTGTGGCCCCTCTATAAACATGTACATCCTGAAGTCTACTCAACAGTCTTTTATCTACCAATACATAATCCAACAAACTACTGTCATTTCGCCCTACATCATATCGTGTATACTTATTTATCCTCTTTTTCTTAAAATATGTATTACCTATAACTAAACCCCTTTCTATACAAAGTTCAATCAAAGGGCTCCCATTATCATTTACACCTGGCACCCCAAACTTACCTACCACACCCTCTCTAAAAGTTTCTCCTACTTTAGCATTCAAGTCCCCTACCACAATTACTCTCTCACTTGGTTCAAAGGCTCCTATACATTCACTTAACATCTATTATTATTATTATTATTATTATTATTATTATTATTATTATTGTTGTTATTATTATTACTATTGTTACTGTTGTTGCTATTGTTTTATTCATTGGGAAGAGCTAAACCAGTAGGGAGTCATACAACACCTGGGGAATGGGGAATTTCTCGGATCAAGAGCCCTGTATCATAATCGAGAAGATTATGATTATGAGTAGATTATGAATGATCATTTGCAACAAGACTGAGAACTCCCTCACTCGCTCGAGTCAGGAGAACCAGTGAGTGTCCCGATGGTGAGACAGTTCTAACTCTCACACTGAGGATAAGTAAGATGGTCACACTTCCTGGTCACATCAAAGCTGTGATTCACTTGGGACAACAGGATGTTCACTTCTCTTCCCTATGTCCACACTTCTCATTATAGATTGCTTTGAAAATAGCATATTGGGTAAAAAATATCGATAGTTTTAGTGCATAATCTGTAAAGGGCAAAAGTTAAGTGTTTAACTTGTAGAGGCATCGTTTAATAAACGAGTGGTTTAAAAAATAGTGCTTTTCCCTCCCCCAAATTGTCACTCGTATGTTCTCTTATTTCATTTTTTTCTTCGATCTTTCTCTCTCTCTCTTCCACTATCTTGAAATATACCAGTCCTGCGCTTCACTTTCAAATCCACTATCCCTCGTGCACCACCACCTTCAAATCCACTATCCCTCGTGCAACGCCACCTTCAAATCCACTATCCCTCGTGCAACGCCACCTTCAAATCCACTATCCCTCGTGCAACGCCACCTTCAAATCCACTATCCCTCGTGCACCGTCACCTTCAAATCCACCTCTCTCACTTCTGCACCACCATCTTCAGGTCACCACTCTTTCTCCCTCACTACCTTCAGATCCACCACTCTTCCATCTTCACATTGAAATCCACCACTCTGTCGTCTACCCCCACCTTCAACTCCTCTCTCTCCTGCAGGAAAACAAACCTAATTTTGTCTTTCCACAACATTAAATCTGGCATATGTACATTGTAGCTAAAAATTTCAACTATGCCAGATAAGGCCTAAAAACGCCCTCAACGTCGAAATTCAAATTAGTTTTGTCCTCTTTTCGCTAAAATGTATTTTTTTTTTTCACAGTACAACCATATATAACAGGGTAGCCATGTACCGCGGGCGTATCTAAGCTAAATGAGTAATGAAACACCTCTCTCGCGTTTTGCAATGCTACCGTGTAATGGTCCATGTTGCTTGCTGCCCTGTGATGGTCGGTGCTGCCACAGGGGTGCGGCTGCTGCTGCTGACGGGGAAATCAGCCAAGGACGGACATCATAGACTCTTCCGGGCAGCCACGGGTGCTGGCTATCTTACACAGGTGAGAATGAGTTTGAAATCCTTAACTTGGGCGCTTGCCTAAGTAAGAAAATAAGTTATATTTGATGGGTAACTTAATAATCTATAGAACCATGCTCTGAGCAGTGATCGAAACCTCAGGAACGTATACAGTGGGTCCACTAGCTGGAGCATTATGCTGTAAGTGGTCGAAACATCAAAGACGCACACAATAGACCCAATAGCTAAAATCTAACATGTTTTGTCCTTATGGTTAAAGCTTTCGCTTCGCACGGCGAGGATCTGGGTTCGATTCCCAGCCAGAGCAGAAGCATTGGGAGTGTTTCATTACACCTGTTCTCTCTGTTCACCCATCAGTAAAATGGGTACCTGGGTGTTAGTGGACTGGTGTGGGTCGCATCCTGGGACACTGACCTAATTTTCCAGAAATGCTCAGCATAACAAGCGACTTTCTGTATAGTAGTACGTCATTGATGTCAGCTTGGCCTGTAGTAAATAAAGATATTATTATTATTATTATTATTATTATTATTATTATTATTATTATTATTATTATTATTATTATTATTATTATTATTATTATTATTATTAAACAATGTTACAGTGGTAATGAGCTAATTACGCACAAAGAGAAATATCTGGCTACCTGACTATAATTTTTTCCTATTATATTAACGTACGTTAAACTTTTACACATGTGTTCATAGCTCGGTTGAAACCGGGCTGTAAACCTGTTAGGGTTATACAGCGTCTGACATGTGACTCCTGCACCATACATAATTAGATTGTTGGATATGCCTAAACATGTGGCTCTGGTATCATTCTTGGATGCTGCGTGAGTTGACTGTTGCCATTCTCTTGTTGTATCATGATCAACTTCTCTCACTGATGATGGATGATTTCTCTCCTCCTTGCATCTAGTAGCCTCGTAGACGTAGCCTAACTCTTCCCTTACATCATATATTCGAAGCTTCGTGGTGAGTCCACAGCAGACGGATTCCGATTACAGCATTCATGATTATGTTACGTTATAATAATAATAATAATAATAATAATAATAATAATAATAATAATAATAATATTTATTTACTACAAGTATATGTACAAGGTATACAGTCCTAGCTGAAGCATTTGGGGCAAATTAGCTCAGTTTTGTCCCAGGATGTGATCCACACCAGTCGACTAACACCCAGTGTAAAGAAACGCGCCCAATGTTTCTACTCTCGCGGGGAATCGAACCCAGACCCTCACCGTGTGAAGCGAGAACTTTAGCACCAGGTCACGGGACACGTTGTACCTGAGCATGTTACTGTCATGTTACAAGGAGTTCAGAACTTTTATGGAGAAAAATGTAGCCTTAAATTATAAAATCAAGTTTAGATATATGTATTTTTTGTGTGAGCAGCAGTAAAATGATGTGAAAAAAAGTCACTAATATACAGTCCAGGACATTTATTAAAGGAAACGTTTCGCCCCGAGTGGCTTCTTCAGTGCTAATGGCTTATTAGCACTGAAGAAGTCACTTAAACTCTCCATAAGTGTCTTTTTTCACAAGCTTGGGGAGTGGAAGACCAATTACGTCCGTGGCCCCACTCAAGGTAGACACCAGCGTTGTGTCACAACACTTCCGCCTGCACACACCCACTCTGTGTGTATATATGTATGTATATATATATATATATCTATATATATATATATATATATATATATATATATATATATATATATATATATATATATATATTTATCACACTGGCCGATTCCCACCAAGGCAGGGTGGCCCGAAAAAGAAAAACTTTCACCATCATTCACTCCATCACTGTCTTGCCAGAAGGGTGCTTTACACTACAGTTTTTAAACTGCAACATTAACACCCCTCCTT
>NC_091304.1:13877624-13890124 GCF_038502225.1 Cherax quadricarinatus | reverse complement strand
TAGGCTCCTTCCAACTGCCACTACTTCATACTGATCAAAACTATGGAACTGAACACCTTTCACCAGGGCTTAGGAACCGAGCGCCTCAAAATGACTTCATTCTTACCAAAGCTGAGGGACCCAACAATATAATCTCCACCTCTTCAGCTGTCGCTTTCTAGGTGAGGGACAGAACGCCTCAAATTCTACACTTTTTGAACCATCTTCAGTATAGTAGTCACATGTGTATTCCTGCACGCGTCTTACTCATCTCCACTAATAAAGAAACAGCTGCTGTGTTCTTCTACAACAGAAACAAGGGGGACAAACTCCTCGAGTTCGCCATCAAGTGTTTGAACGATGAAGCTCAGCCTCCTGACAATTACGGGGGACTTTTGGAACTCGTGATGAAATACCTGGAGGGAGTCCCGCCACATGGGGTGTATATCATGGCTGAAGGAGCCATGCACAGGGCCAGACAGACTGTAAGACAATATACTCCCTCAGTGTTATCATGTTCATAAATCAGTTCAAATGGACTCGCATAGAGTTCGAGTCATCTCCAGCTACGATCCTCTTCACCTGCCTCGTTGCACGCACCACTTGAGCCTCAGGCGCCACTGAATGATTTGAGTATACTGACACATCTGATTGAATACGAGGCCGGAAAGCAAGATGTCATCCAAGCAACAGTCGAAGCTCCGTCTCATCATACTTGGTATATGAGTGAAGAACGCGTTGGCTCCTCTTTTGTTGACTGCGTCGAAACCGCCATCAAGGAAGAAAGGGTCCAGACGTTAAATAGGAATTCAGATCCCCCCGTACGTAAACGACAGGGGGCAAAAGCGCCCTGTCGTTTACGTACAGGAAACAGAAGCTGCAACTTCTCCCCTCCCATACATTAGCCATGAAGAACACGATATATTTCTTAGGCATCTTAGAGATCTTCACTGGTTAGCTAGAGACGGGAAAGGATACAACATGTGTTGACGTTATCAAGGCTTCCTCGGGTCTCAGCGTCGTTAGCAACAGCAGAGCGAGGTGTAACGTTGATCCAAGAGTTCAATGAGATCATTACAAAGGATAAGATGCAGAAACAAGCCCTTTTTCAGGTTGTGGCTCACAACACAAAATAACAAAAGTCAAACCGTCCCGGGCAGAATGTTTGTAACTTTCTCTTGTTCTGATTGTTAAAGATATTATTTTCCGTTGTATACACTAACCACAGTGATCGTATTTTTCCAGTTTCTGAAAATTAGTTCTATTATATTTGGTTGTACGTGTTTACCTTTGATCCAGAAGAGTTAACCGCAACTTCAGTGGGTAATAATATCATTGAGATCGATGATTTCATGTCCCGGTGGCATACTTGATCTAATGTCCTTTTGCCTATACGCTATAGGAGAACAAAATGAGACCATGTCCCAGGAAATATTAAAAAAAATTCCATCACCTACAATAAAATATATTTTATATAAAGAGAGAGGACCAAGAGATGTTCCTCAGAATTTCACATCATATCGCTGCATAGCATCATATCGCTGTATAACATACTACATCACACCATATATTCTGGGCCACATGAGCAACAGACTGCCACAGAAGATAGGCTTACGCTACATCCCCAGCCTAGCACATGATGCCAGCTGAGGAATATACTTCGTAAAGTATAGATTATACCTGTGAGTGTACCTCAAATAATTGTTATAATGTATACGTCAAGGAAAACTGTTATAATATATATACCTCAAGGAAGAGTATTGTCTTTTCAGATGTTAGTGGTAGAGGAGTCGAGGCAGGAGGTGTCCAAGGTGCTGCAAGTTATCAGGAAAGAACGTTATGCATCTGATGATCTTCTGGTGCTGACGAACAGGTGAGAGAGAGAAAGAGAGAGAGAGTACTACTTGCTTATTTGTGATTACTTGGGTCGAATCTCAGCTTTTGGCTGTGATTCTTAATTTGCTGCTTCCCAGATTTACTCCCTCCTTGCTTCGTGGACACTGTCACACTTATTCTTAAAAATATGTATAGAGTCTGCCTCCAGTACCTTGTTGCCCAGGTCATTCCATTTCCTGATCACCCTGACGCTGAAGAAATATTTCCTGATTCCCCTGTGACTCTCGTCTGTGTCTTCAACATTCAGTAGTGCCCTCATGCACCCATTTCTCTCGACCGGTCTCTTATTGTCCTCCCTATCAAGTCTTTTGAGTATCTTGTGTTTATCATGTCACTTCTGGTTTTTCTAACCTTTAATGACGCCAGATCCACTTCCTTGGTTCTGGTACTAGTCTCGTTACAATCCTCTGTACTTTCTAAAGTTTTATGATGTACATTATCAGGTGTGTGTGCCAAGCTGATGTCACATACTCTAAGATGGGCCTGACATATGTGTCATAAAGGAATGACTGTTAAGATTCCTAAAAGCTACTCTAAGAGTCACCCAGTGAGCATTAGATGTAGAGATTATTCAGTTGATGTATGTCTCAGAGGATATACCTGGCACCTCGTTCTCCACGAGATCTTTTTCCCTGAGTAAGTGAGGGTTGCAGCTTCTGTCCGCCGCGTGTCAGCTCAATTTCTGTCTTTTTCCTTTCCAATTTTTTTTATATAATCTTGCATTACCGTGTATGTTCATGATCTTTTTTTGTCCTTACCAGTTTTTATTTATCTCGTTAGTTTACCTCATCTGTATACAGGGATACATCTGACTCTGTCTCTTCTGGTATACCGTAAATCACACAAACCAACACAAGTACTAGACCCAGTACTGATCCTTGTGGAATCCCACTTGTTACATTCGCTTGTTATAACGCCTCTTCCCGGACAATCACTTTTTGTCTCATTTTCTCATAATGCATTCTTTGATCCACTGTAGTACTTTCCTTATTATACCTGTCTGATCCTGATCCTCAAGTTTTTGCCCTAGTCTTTTCTGAAGTGTGAAACGCCTTCTTGGAATCCACTCAACACTCTCTTACCTCACATCCATTATTTAATCATTGGATTCCAGCAGATAAATCACAGAACGGGTGGGGCTCGTGAGTCTGGAACTCCAGCTGGTCTGTCAGAGACGATCTACCATTTCAAAATCCTCACTGTCTGTTTATGACAGAATTTCTCTCCAGGTGATCCACCACTCTCTTGATCATCATCATCATTACCTTGCATAGTACGCATGTCTGCAATACTGGTTTGTAGTGTGTGTGTGTGTGTGTGTGTGTGTGTGTGTGTGTGTGTGTGTGTGTGCTTAAAAACATCAAATATTAATTACAATTAATAATACTGAAAAAAGCATTTAATTCATGCTTGTATCTCATTTAAAAAATTAAACTTATTTGGTATAGCAGTTGATGTTCTCCACAGCGATGAGTACATTCCGACGTGTGAGCCTGGTATGCTAATCTTGCGGGTGCTGGGGCACTTGCTGCAGGAGGAGGCAGAGGTGGTCATGTCTTACCCTCCAAGGCCTCACAACCTCACCCTCCACCTCAAGGAAGAATTCAAGCGAGTCAACGTAAGTTGATTATATATATATATTTTTTCAACAAGTCGGCCGCCTCCCACCGAGGCAGGGTGACCCAAAAAAAGAAAGTCCCCAAAAAGAAAATATTTTCATCATCATTCAACACTTTCACCACACTCACACATTATCACTGTTTTTGCAGAGGTGCTCAGAACACAACAGTTTAGACGCATATACGTATAAAGATACACAACATATCCCTCCAAACTGTCAATATCCCAAACCCCTCCTTTAAAGTGCAGGCATTGTACTTCCCATTTCCTGGACTCAAATCCGACTATATGAAAATAACCGGTTTCCCTGAATCCCTTCACTAAATATTACCCTGCTCACACTCCAACAGATCGTCAGGTCCCAAGTACCATTCGTCTCCATTCACTCCTATCTAACACGCTCACACACGCTTGCTGGAAGTCCAAGCCCCTCGCCCACAAAACCTCCTTTACCCCCTCTCTCCAACGCTGCCTTCCTTCCCCTATAGATTTATATGCTTTCCATGTCATTCTACTTTGATCCATTCTCTCTAAATGACCAAACCACCTCAACAACCCCTCTTCTGCCCTCTGACTAATACTTTTATTAATTCCACACCTTTTCCTAATTTCCACACTCCGAATTTTCTGCATAATATTTACACCACACATTGCCCTTAGACAGGACATCTCCACTGCTTCCAACTGCCTCCACGCTGCAGCATTTACAACCCAAGCTTCACATCCATATAAGAGTGTTGGTACTACTATACTTTCATACATTCCCTTCTTTGCCTCCACTGATAACTTTTTTTGACTCCACATATACCTCAACGCACCACTCACATTTTTTCCCTCATCAATTCTATGATTAACCTCATCCTTCATAAATCCATCCGCCGACACGTCAACTCCCAAGTATCTGAAAACATTCACTTCTTCCATACTCCCCCTCCCCAATTTGATATCCAATTTTTCTTTATCTAAATCATTTGATACCCTCATCACCTTACTCTTTTCTATGTTCACTTTCAACTTTCTACCTTTACACACATTCCCAAACTCATCCACTAACCTTCGCACTTTTTCTTTAGAATCTCCCATAAGCACAGTATCATCAGCAAAAAGTAACTGTGTCAATTCCCATTTTGAATTTGATTCCACATAATTTAATCCCACTCCTCTCCCGAACACCCTAGCATTTACTTCTTTTACAACCCCATCTATAAATATGTTAAACAACCATGGTGACATTACACATCCCTGTCATTGCCATTTTTATTTTTATAATTTTTTTTATTATTCTTTTGCTACCTTAACTTGTGTATTTTATCCTGTCAATTTAAATCTAGTTATACTCTAATTCTTGTAAATAACTTATATAAGACCTTAGTGCAATTACAATTGAGAGTCTTGTGCCATTTTTATATTATTAGATTGAACTCAGTTGTACTATAGCTCATTGTATCTCAGTACATAGTCAATACCAAATTCACTATATTAGACCATAGTGCAATTACTAGTGAGAGTCTGGTGCTATTTTTAATTTATATTTTTATACTATTAGATTAAACCTAGTTGTACTATAGCTCATTCTAGCTCAAAACATAGACTCCACAAAAGTCATTATATTAGACCTTAGTGCAATTCAAGTGAGAGTCTTGTTCTATTTTTAATTTGTATTTTTATATTACTAGTTTATACCTAATTGTACTTTAGTTCATTCCAGCACAACACATAGACAACATCAGCTTCATTATGTGTAGTAGTGACTATACTCTATATGACCAAAATACTCTAGCTATATACTTGTCCAAACTTCCCACCACTACAGATATCAGTACTAGAACTCAATACACAACTCAGGATATAAATAACCATAATTTAAACCTAGAAGATGATTGATCACGTTGACCCTGATCTAAACCTCCATAATCTGACACCCAATCAAAACCTATTGGAAAGTAACTGCCTTTATTACACAGCATCACAAGCCACCACTATCCTAAACAATGCTAAAAGTCTATCAGTTCTTAACTACAACATCAGGTCCTTAAGCAAACACTGTGATGACCTCCTAGCACTCCTTGAATCACTAAAGACACCCTTCTCCTGCATTATTCTTACTGAGACCTGGCTTAAGCAGGACACAATAGATATCTACCCTCTACCAGGATACACAGCAATTCACAACTGCAGACCAAACCAAGTTGGGGGTGGTATTGCAATCTATTACTCTAACCAATTATCTTGTATTAGCACCACTTGCTTTAGTGATGAATATAGGGAATACATTTTTGCTAATTTTTCTGTAAAAAACCTTAAGGCACCTATAACAATCGGTGCCATTTACCGGATACCTCACACAAACATCCCAAATTTCAGTGAGAAATTAAAGTCACTAATAACAAACAGACAAATGAATAAGCACCACCTTCTCTTAGCTGGAGACTTCAACATCAACCTTGGCTTACTAGATGATCAGCCTGTAACTGATTTCATCAACAATATGAACAACACACTTCTCATACCAACAATAACTAAACCAACCAGGCTCACTGAGACAAGTGCAACCATAATAGACCATATATGGACCAATATACTAGCCCCCCTTAAATCGGGGATAATCACAGATAGCACTACAGACCACTACCCTACCTTCCTCCTGACAAACATTAGTAAACCACCACTTGAATACAACAAAGTCTCATTTAGACTCCATGATGAGGGCTCAATAAGGAAGTTCACAGCTGACCTAGAGACTGTTGACTGGCCTAAAGAATTCTCCAAGGCCAATGGTATTGATGACTGGACAGACATTTTTCTTAACAAATTACTTAGACTATACAACAAACATTGTCCTATAAAAACGAAACAGATCACAAACAAACGGCTTGGTTGCCCATGGTTAACCAGCACCATTCTGAAATTCATTGACAAGAAACACCAATATGAAAAGCAATATAGACAGGGCTTAATACACAAAGATATTCTTAAACACTATTCATCAGCTCTTACCAAAGTAATAAAGAAAGCCAAACAACTATACTACTCCAGTAGATTCACAGACACTAGAGGAGATATAAAAAAGACCTGGAAAACACTCTCTCAGATTCTAGGGACCCACAAACTGAGAAAAACCAAGAATATTGTCCTAACTAAACCTAATGAAACACCACTACATCCCACTGACACAGCTAACAAGATAAACGACTTCTTCTCAACCATAGGATCTAATCTCGCCAATAAAATCCCACATACCAATGTCCATGCTGGGGACTACCTAGATGGGAATTTCCCAAATTCCTTCTATCTTGCACCAACTGAGCCCACAGAAGTCACCGAGATTATAAAGTCACTTAAAAATAACTCAGGGAATCTGTCTCATGTCCCACCATTACTGTACAAGCGAGCAGCCCATGTCCTTTCGCATGCTATTTCATTACTTTTTAACAAGTCACTAGAAACTAGCACCTTCCCGAAACTACTCAAGATGGCAAGGGTTACACCAATACATAAAGGTGGTGACCCTACAGACTTAAACAACTATAGGCCAATATCAAACTTACCATTGCTATCCAAAATCTTTGAGAAACTCGTGCACAGGAGACTATATTCATTTATAACGTCACAAAACATACTCAACCCCTGCCAATTTGGATTCAGGAAAAATAAAAGCACTAATGATGCAATCATAAAAATGCTAGATCTCCTTTACACAGCATTGGAAAATAAGGAATATCCACTAGGAATTTTTATTGACCTAAGAAAAGCTTTTGACACAGTAGACCACGACATCCTACTCCACAAACTTGACCATTACGGTATAAGAGGCCATACGCTTGCTTATTTCAAAACTTACCTTACTAATAGGTATCATCAGTATGTCACCATTAAAGACACAGCATCAACAACACGGCCACTTGATACTGGAGTTCCACAGGGAAGTGTCCTTGGTCCCCTGCTCTTCCTCATATACATCAATGATCTTCCAAACGTATCCCAACACCTGAAACCCATTCTCTTTGCTGACGACACGACTTATGTCATGTCTCACCCTAATCTTGCCACCCTCAACACCATTGTTAACGAGGAGCTGATCAAAATATCGACTTGGATGACAGCCAATAAACTTACGCTTAACACTGACAAAACCTACTATATTATGTTTGGTAGCAGAGCAGGAGATGCACAAATTAACATTAAGATCGACAACACTCTAATTACCAGACATAATGAGGGCAAATTCCTAGGCCTATACCTTGACAACAATATGAAATTCAGCACCCATATCTAACACATAACCAAAAAAGTATCCAAAACGGTTGGGATCCTCTCCAATATACGATACTACGTGCCGCAAAATGCCCTTCTCACACTATACCACTCACTTATTTATCCATACCTCACCTATGCTATTTGTGTTTGGGGATCAACTGCAGCAACACACCTAAAGCCAATAATAACCCAACAAAAAGCCGCAGTAAGAATAATCACTAAATTCCATCCCTGGCAACACCCCCCCCCCACTCTTCATAGATCTAAACTTACTCCCTGTTCAGTACATCCACGCTTACTACTGTGCAATCTACATCTACAGGACCTTAAGCTCCAATATCAACCTTGACCTAAAACGCTTTCTTGATAGTTGTGACAGAACCCACAGGCATAACACCAGACACAAACATCTCTACGACATTCCCCGTGTCCGACTAAACCTTTACAAAAATTCAATGTATGTCAAAGGCCCTAAAATCTGGAACACCCTACCTGAGAACTCTAGAACTGCAGACACATTCATCACCTTCAAAACTACCATTAGAAAACATCTTATCTCCCTGATACACCCCGTCAACTAACTACACGAATACCACCTGGTGGTTCACACTCACTCACCCATTTGACCATAAACAGAAATATTAATCTCAATCTTAAAATAATGAATCCTGTGATACTCCAATACTGAAACTATGTACTGTGCCAAAACAAAAGCATTCACATTGCTAAACTCACAAACTAGTATTTAGTCACTTAGCCATAATACCAACTTACCTCATAATTTGTAATATTTTAAAATTAAGATTTAAACTAAGTCTGCCCAAAATGCCTAGCCATGCTAGGTGTTCTAGTGGTACACTCTGTAATCATTATTTTACTACATGTAAACCACACAATAACCAAATTCTGTAAGCTCAGCATTGTAATCCTTATAGAGAATAAAAAAGACCTACTTTTACGGGGAAGTAGTCTCCCTCTCTTCTACACACCCTAACCTGAGCCTCACTATCCTCATAAAAACTCTTTACAGCATTTAGTAACTTACCACCTATTCCATATACTTGCAACATCTGCCACATTGCTCCTCTATCCACTCTATCATATGCCTTTTCTAAATCCATAAATGCAATAAAAACTTCCCTACCTTTATCTAAATACTGTTCACATATATGCTTCAATGTAAACACTTGATCTACACATCCCCTACCCACTCTGAAACCTCCTTGCTCATCCGCAATCCTACATTCTGTCTTACCTCTAACTCTTTCAGTTATAACCCTACCGTACACTTTTCCTGGTATACTCAGTAAACTTATTCCTCTATAATTTTTACAATCTCTTTTGTCCCCTTTCCCTTTATATAAAGGGACTATACATGCTCTCCGTCAATTCCTAGGTACCTTCTCCTCTTTCATACATTTATTAAACAAAAGTACCAACCATTCCAACACTATATCCCCCCTTGCTTTTAACATTTCTGTCATGATCCCATCAGTTCCAGCTGCTTTACCCCCTTTCATTCTACGTAATGCCTCACGTACCTCCCCCACACTTACATTCTGCTCTTCTTCACTCCTAAAAGATGGTATACCTCCCTGTCCAGTGCATGAAATTACCGCCTCCCTTTCTTCCTCAACATTTAAAAGTTCCTCAAAATATTCTCACCATCTACCTAATACCTCCATCTCCCCATCTACTAACTCCCCTACTCTGTTTTTAACTGACAACTCCATACTTTCCCTAGGCTTTCTTAACTTGTTTAACTCACTCCAAATTTTTTTCTTATTTTCATTAAAATTTCTTGACAGTGCCTCTCCCACTCTATCATCTGCTCTCCTTTTGCACTCTCTCACCACTCTCTTCACCTTTCTTTTACTCCCCATATACTCTGCTCTTCTTATAACACTTCTGCTTTGTAAAAACCTCTCATAAGCTAACTTTTTCTCTTTTATCATACCCTTTACTTCATCATTCCACCAATCACGCCTCTTTCCTCCTGCACCCACCCTCCTATAACCACAAACTTCTGCCCCACATTCTAATACTGCATTTTTAAAACTATTCCAACCCTCTTCAATCCCCCCACTACTCATCTTTGCACTAGCCCACCTTTCTGCCAATAGTCGCTTATATCTCACCCGAACTTCCTCCTCCCTTAGTTTATACACTTTCACCTCCCTCTTACTTGTTGTTGTCACCTTCCTCTTTTCCCATCTACCTTTACTCTAACTGTAGCTACAACTAAATAATGATCCGATATATCAGTTGCCCCTCTATAAACATGTAGATCCTGGAGCCTACCCATCAACCTTTTATCCACCAATACATAATCTAACAAACTACTTTCATTACATGCTGCATCATACCTTGTATATTTATTTATCCTCTTTTTCATAAAATATGTATTACTTATTACCAAATCTCTTTCTACACATAGCTCAATTAAAGGCTCCCCATTTACATTTACCCCTGGCACCCCAAATTTTCCTACTACTCCCTCCATAACATTTTTACCCACTTTAACATTGAAATCCCCAACCACCATTACTCTCACACTTGATTCAAAACTCCCCACGCATTCACTCAACATTTCCCAGAATCTCTCTCTCTCCTCTACACTTCTCTCTTCTCCAGGTGCATACACGCTTACTATAACCCACTTTTCACATCCAATCTTTATTTTACTCCACATAATCCTTGAATTTATACATTTATAGTCACTCTTTTCCTGCCATAGCTTATCCTTCAACATTATTGCTACTCCTTCTTTAGCTCTAACTCTATTTGAAACCCCTGACCTAATCCCATTTATTCCTCTCCATTGAAACTCTCCCACCCCCTTCAGCTTTGTTTCACTTAAAGCCAGGACATCCACTTCTTCTCATTCATAACATCCACAATCATCTCTTTCTTATCATTTGCACAACATCCACGCACATTCAGACTTCCCACTTTGACAATTTTCTTCTTATTCTTTTTAGTAATCTTTACAGGAAAAGGGGTTACAAGCCCATTGCTCCCGGCATTTTAGTCGACTTTTACAACACGCATGGCTTACGGAGGAAAGATTCTTATTCCACTTCCCAATGGATATAAAAGGAAAAGCAATAAGACCAAGAACTATTAAGATAAAATCAAAGAAAACTCAGATGAGTGTGTATAAATAAACGTGTACATGTATGTGTAGTGTGACCTAAGTGTAAGTAGAAGTAGCAAGACATGCCTGTAATCTTGCATATTTACGAGACAGACAAAAGACACCAGCAATCCTACCATCATGTAAAACAATTACAGGTTTTCGTTTTACACTCACTTGGCAGGACGGTAGTACCTCCCTGGGCGGTTGCTGTCTACCAACCTACTACCTGTAAATTATATATATATATATATATATATATATATATATATATATATATATATATATATATATATATATATATATATATATATATATATATATATATATCTATATATATGATGTAGGGCGAAATGACAGTAGTTTGTTGGATTATGTATTGGTAGATAAAAGACTGTTGAGTAGACTTCAGGATGTACATGTTTATAGAGGGGCCACAGATATATCAGATCACTTTCTAGTTGTAGCTACACTGAGAGTAAAAGGTAGATGGGATACAAGGAGAATAGAAGCATCAGGGAAGAGAGAGGTAAAGGTTTATAAACTAAAAGAGGAGGCAGTTAGGGTAAGATATAAACAGCTATTGGAGGATAGATGGGCTAATGAGAGCATAGGCAATGGGGTCGAAGAGGTATGGGGTAGGTTTAAAAATGTAGTGTTAGAGTGTTCAGCAGAAGTTTGTGGTTACAGGAAAGTGGGTGCAGGAGGGAAGAGGAGCGATTGGTGGAATGATGATGTAAAGAGAGTAGTAAGGGAGAAAAAGTTAGCATATGAGAAGTTTTTACAAAGTAGAAGTGATGCAAGGAGGGAAGAGTATATGGAGAAAAAGAGAGAAGTTAAGAGAGTGGTGAAGCAATGTAAAAAGAGAGCAAATGAGAGAGTGGGTGAGATGTTATCAACAAATTTTGTTGAAAATAAGAAAAAGTTTTGGAGTGAGATTAACAAGTTAAGAAAGCCTAGAGAACAAATGGATTTGTCAGTTAAAAATAGGAGAGGAGAGTTATTAAATGGAGAGTTAGAGGTATTGGGAAGATGGAAGGAATATTTTGAGGAATTGTTAAATGTTGATGAAGATAGGGAAGCTGTGATTTCGTGTATAGGGCAAGGAGGAATAACATCTTGTAGTAGTGAGGAAGAGCCAGTTGTGAGTGTGGGGGAAGTTCGTGAGGCAGTAGGTAAAATGAAAGGGGGTAAGGCAGCCGGGATTGATGGGATAAAGATAGAAATGTTAAAAGCAGGTGGGGATATAGTTTTGGAGTGGTTGGTGCAATTATTTAATAAATGTATGGAAGAGGGTAAGGTACCTAGGGATTGGCAGAGAGCATGCATAGTTCCTTTGTATAAAGGCAAAGGGGATAAAAGAGAGTGCAAAAATTATAGGGGGATAAGTCTGTTGAGTGTACCTGGTAAAGTGTATGGTAGAGTTATAATTGAAAGAATTAAGAGTAAGACGGAGAATAGGATAGCAGATGAACAAGGAGGCTTCAGGAAAGGTAGGGGGTGTGTGGACCAGGTGTTTACAGTGAAACATATAAGTGAACAGTATTTAGATAAGGCTAAAGAGGTCTTTGTGGCATTTATGGATTTGGAAAAGGCGTATGACAGGGTGGAT
>NC_091304.1:13850124-13872624 GCF_038502225.1 Cherax quadricarinatus | reverse complement strand
CTTGGTATACTCGACCTCAGGGGCGCCTCCACTCCACCTGCACAACATGATGGCCAGGGAGGTGGGTCTCAAGCTCTCATGTCCTCAATGTCTGGACGAGCCCCGGAAACTCGCCAACATCACGGTAAGTCTATGTTACATAATGTATATCCGAACACAGAAGTATAAACAAAAGCTGATAAATAGAATAAGCAAACTCACATGAATGATTTTGCCCCGTGGGGCAAGGGGCGGGTTTACTGGGTAGCGTCACTCATCTTGTTACTGAATATGGTATCTTCATAATATAATACATAACAAGTCTCAATCTCTCAGCCTGGCAGGCTGCCAGAGTAGCGCGTCCATCTGAAGATCAACAAGCGGAGGTTCGAGCCTCTACCACTCCTTGCGCTGAATAACCCACATGGGTTCAGCGGTTTTTTTTCTACAGCAGCCAAAATATTAACACGTAGCTGATGACAACTCCACCTCGGCTGTTTCAAAGTTAACGTGTCACTACCATCACAAAATTTCCTTATTTAATTGCAGCCGATCCTGTATATGTTTTACAAGGTGTTGTTACCGTAGTTACAAAATGCTGAAGGTGTTTATGTATGGACTTCGTCCTATTTATATTCTCCTGTAATCTAGATTTTAAGAAACAGAGAACATGGCTTTACATTTAGTTTTTTTTCATTATTTCGAAGTATTGTCACTTTGTCTGACTTTTTTGGGTCATCTTAGGTAATTTACACTATGTATGATAATTGTTCTTATGTGTACCTGTGTCTAAATACACTTACTAACTGCATTCCATAAACATATGGAAAGGTAATAAAGTTTAAGTTATCCCTAAATAATATGTTTTCTTTAATTGACAATTATAAGAAAACGTCTCCCATTTAATGGCTAACAACAATAAAAATAAATAAATTGCAATACAATTTTTATTTCTTCATACTGTACAAATAATGTATTCTATATCTAATACAACAAAAGAGTCACTAGTATGCAATACATTTCGGGCAAACTAATCCTAACGCTTAAATGTTACTTAAGAATTTCTCATACAGTTCACTACAGTCATATATGCGGTAAGTAAGTAAGTAAGATTATTCAGGTACAGGTACACATAAATACAGTTACATAAATTATCATACATAGCAGTATATTTGTAGATTACCTAGGATAATCAAGAAGAGTCAGACAAAGTGTATTATTTCCATTGGGGTCTTTGTAATAACTTATTATTTAAACCTTAAAAGTTAAAACAGGTAAGTAACTCAACTATGTGAAAAGCAGTTACAATAAAGGGAAATATACTAGGAATAAGGTAAATTGAGTTATTTACATTAAGATGATCAGATCACAGCATTAGGTATATGTATGTTAGCTATACAAGAATTCACTCTCCTCCCTTTCTGTTCTTATTCTCTACATTCATTAATCAATTCAATTCAATTCAAAGTTTATTCTCTATAAGGATTACAATGCTGAGTTTACAGAATTTGGTTATTGTGTGGTTTACATGTAGTAAAATAATAATTACAGAGTGTACCACTAGAACACCTAGCATGACTAGACTTATTTTAATTCTTAATTTTAAAATATTACAAATTATGAGGTAAGTTGGTATTATGGCTAAGTGACTAAATACTAGTTTGTGAGTTTAGCAATGTGAATGCTTTTGTTTTGGCACCGTACATAGTTTCAGTATTGGAGTATCACAGGCCAACTCATTCACCATTGTGAATGAGGAGCTGATTAAAATATCGACTTGGATGACAGCCAATAAACTTAAGCTTAACACTGACAAAACCTACTATATTATGTTTGGTAGCAGAGCAGGAGATGCACAAATTAACATTAAGATTGACAACACTCTAATTACCAGAAATAATGGGGGAAAATTCCTAGGCTTATACCTTGACAACAACCTGAATTTCAGCACCCATATCCAGCATATAACCAAAAAAGTATCCAAAACGGTTGGGATCCTCTCCAAGATACGATACTACGTGCCGCAAAATGCCCTTCTCACACTATACCACTCACTTATTTATCCATACCTCACCTGTGCTATTTGTGCTTGGGGATCAACTGCAGCAACACACCTAAAGCCAATAATAACCAAACAAAAAACTGCAGTAAGAATAATCACTAAATCCCATCCCTGGCAACACACCCCCCCACTCTTCATAGACCTAAACTTACTCCCAGTTCAGTACATCCACACTTACTACTGTGCAATCTACATCTACAGGGCCTTAAACTCTAATATCAACCTTGACCTAAAACGCTTTTTTGATAGTTGTGACAGAACCCACAGGCATAACACCAGACACAAACATCTCTACGACATTCCCCGTGTCCGACTAAACCTTTACAAAAATTCAACGTATGTCAAAGGCCCTAAAATCTGGAATACCCTACCTGAGAACTCTAGAACTGCAGACACATTCATCACCTTCAAAACTACCATTAGAAAACATCTTATTTCCCTGATACACCCTGTCAACTAACTACACGAATACCACCTGGTGGTTCACACTTACACTCACTCACTCATTTGACCATAAACAGAAATATTAATCTCAATCTTAAAATAATGAATCCTGTGATACTCCAATACTGAAACTATGTACTGTGCCAAAACAAAAGCATTCACATTGCTAAACTCACAAACTAGTATTTAGTCACTTAGCCATAATACCAACTTACCTCATAATTTGTAATATTTTACAATTAAGAATAAAACTAAGTATGCCCGAAATGCCTAGCCATGCTAAGCGTTCTAGTGGTACACTCTGTAATCACAATTTTACTACATGTAAACCACACAATAACCAAATTTCTGTAAACTCAGCATTGTAATCCTTATAGAGAATAAACTTTGAATTGAATTGAATTGAATTGAATTATTTCAAGATTGAGATTAATATTTCTGTTTATGGTCAAATGGGTGAGTGAGTGTAAGTGTTAACCACCAGGTGGTATTCGTGTAGTTAGTTGACGGGGTGTATCAGGGAGATAAGATGTTTTCTAATGGTAGCTTTGAAGGTGATGAATGTGTCTGCAGTTCTAGAGTTTTCAGGTAGGGTGTTCCAGATTTTAGGGCCTTTGACATACATTGAATTTTTGTAAAGGTTTAGTCGGACACGGGGAATGTTGTAGAGATGTTTGTGTCTGGTGTTATGCCTGTGGGTTCTGTCACAACTATCAAGAAAGAGTTTTAGGTCAAGGTTAATATTGGAATTTAAGGTCCTGTAGATGTAGATTGCACAGTAGTAAGTGTGGATGTACTGAACAGGGAGTAAGTTTAGATCTATGAAGAGTGGGGGGGGGGTGTTGCCAGGGATGGAATTTAGTGATTATTCTTACTGCGGCTTTTTGTTGGGTTATTATTGGCTTTAGGTGTGTTGCTGCAGTTGATCCCCAAACACAAATAGCATAGGTGAGGTATGGATAAATAAGTGAGTGGTATAGTGTGAGAAGGGCATTTTGTGGCACGTAGTATCGTATCTTGGAGAGGATCCCAACCGTTTTGGATACTTTTTTGGTTATGTGTTGGATATGGGTGCTGAAATTCAGGTTGTTGTCAAGGTATAGGCCTTGGAATTTGCCCTCATTATGTCTGGTAATTAGAGTGTTGTCGATCTTAATGTTAATTTGCGCAACTCCTGCTCTGCTACCAAACATAATATAGTAGGTTTTGTCAGTGTTAAGCGTAAGTTTATTGGCTGTCATCCAAGTCGATATTTTGATCAGCTCCTCGTTAACAATGGTGTTGAGGGTGGCAAGATTAGGGTGAGAGATGACATAAGTCAACTGGCCCATGCTGTAACAGACTTTGACATGGGCAGACAGTCTGTTCCACTACTTTATTGCTGTACAATAAAATGTGTTTGAAGCCTAACCACTGACTGTGGATACTACAAAGTTGTGTTCCTTTCCCCTAGTGCTATACCTGCTCTGGTCCCCATTCTTGACAAAGGTATATCATATAATAACATCTTTATTTCTACAAGTACAAGGTATACAGACCTAGCTGACATCAGTGACATACTACTACCTAGAAAGCCGCTTGTTATGCTGAACATTTCGGGAAAATTAGGTCAGTTTTGTTCCAGGATGCGACCCACACCAGTCGACTAACACCCAGGTACCTATTATTACTGATGGACGAACATAGACAACCAGTGTAAAGAAACGCTCGATGTTTTTTTCCCTCGCCGGGAATCAAACCCAGACCCTCACCTTGCGAAGCGAGAGCTTTTGCCACCAGGCCACGGGCCATCATACAGTATTTCGAACTGATTCACTGATCTTCAGTTTTGTGGAGTGACCGAACAGAGATGATGAAGATATGGGAAGATACTTAGAATAGAAATATAATGGGACACGATGTGGTACCAATTTTCTATGGGAGTTGAAGGTGTAAGTAACTTTATTTAGGCACAGATACACATAAGTACAATTATCGTACAAGTATATATTATCTAAGATAATCCCCTCCCCCCAAAGTCAGACAAAGTGACTTATTTTCCCTGGGGTCCTTGAAGACTGGAAAAAGATCACGGATAGAAGTGGAAGAAGCTAGTTTTGTTTGACGTAGGTTATCGCTATTTCAGTTACTTTAGGGAAATGAGATGGTTTTTCTTTAACAGAAACTCTGAATCGATTGGCAGGCAGTGAATTCCAGATTTTAGGACCTTTTATGCGCACTGAGTGTTTGTGCAGGTTGAGTCGGACACCGGGGATGTCAACTAGGGTTTTGTGTCATGTGTTAATGTCTGATTCGCATATACGTTTATATACAATCTAATTAAAATATGATGCATATGTTGCCAAAGACTTATATGTATAATAGTAATTTCATATGAATCTGACACAAAACATTCAACAAATATACAATAGTAAGTGCAATACAATATACAACATCAATAAAAATAATAATAATAGTAATAATAGTGAAACATATTTTGCTGGTGTGGTTGAGATGATGGAATCGCCGCGGGTGATGGTGGTGGTTGTGGTGGAACGACCTGTGCCATACTTAAGGGTGTTTCTGAGTCGTCTTAAGCGTCTCTCCTACCCCAAACACCGCATCTTCCTGGTGATTCACGTCACCCAGCAGGCTCACCAGCACCTTCAGCAGGTACGTGAGAGAGAGAGGGCAAGGCAGGTACGTGGGAAATGACTTTAACGTCCACACCGAGGCTGTTTGCTGAGAACTCTTTATTTTATTTAGATATAGTTCTATCACGTGTTATCTAGATATTTGAAACAATGATAGAAAAAATGAAGACTCTCTTCTCATTCCGGTTACTGGCTGCATGCTGCCTGGATGCATTGCTTACAACTAAGACCTTTGATTATTTTCACGTCTTCATGTTCTTTTGGCCGAATGAAAGATCTCTGGCAGTTCTTATATTCCTTGCCAACCATTTTCCTATTTCTGGAGAATGTTTTGATAGTTAATTGTCACAAAGTGGGTAAAATTTTCTTATATATACATATAAATCACTACAACTACTGTCTGGCAGGTGGAGGAATTCTTGGAGGTCGTGGTAGAGCAGTACCTGGAAGTTGTCCTCCTGACACCTCAGCAGAACACTACCTTGACTGACGCTCGTCACCTCATCTGGTAAGTTGATTCGTATTCATTCTCTCTCACTCTCCCTCTCTGTCTCTGTCTCTATCACTCTCATTGTTTTACTCTATTTTTTGTCATTTGCTTACTTCTTATCTTATGGTTGTATGGTATACACTAAATAAGTGTGTATATCTCAGAGGTGTATCTCATTTATTTTGCACATAAATTTTACAGGATAAGAGCTGTTATCTTACCTCAGCTCATTTCAAAGCCTAGCTCTATCTCAGTTATTCTACCACCCCCAGGATGCCACCCACACCAGTCGACTAACGCCATGATACCTACTTACTGCTAAGTGAACAGGGGTAGGAGGCGTAAGGAAACATACCCAGTGTTGCCGGGAATCGAACTACGGACACTCGGTATGCTCCCCCGGACACTGAGTGCGCTACCAGCTGAGTGCTAAAGGTATATCTGCTGGTCAATGGAGACTGCTTCCTTAATAATCCCCATGACGTGTTTATGACCCTAAGTAACCTTGACACCATCTTGCACGAAGAAATAACAGACAAATAAAGTATATAATCCCTTACTGACAACGTTTCTTCCACACGGTGTGCTTTATTAAGTGGCAAAAAGATCTACCTGAGGAGAGAGGGTGAGCGTATATACGAATAAAGGCACAGTAGTGAGGCGACGAGTGAGGTGAGGCAGCTTGAAGCTAATATCTTGTGTACACTTTTTAGTTTGTCAGTAAAAATCCCATTCTACTGCGTTAGTGTTTTTTCATTGTTTTTTCAGGAAGTTGGTGAGGAAGGAGAACCTTGACTACCTCTTCCTACTGGAGGCCAACGCCCACCTTACCCACCCCGACCTCCTACAGCACCTCATAGCCACCAGGAGGTCAGTCAGTGGGGCTACGGAAGAGTACAAGTCACCTTGTTGGTGGTACACCTGTGATATGCCTGTTTACGATTTCGATGGCTTTTCTATCCTACCAACTCGACTTTAGTTTAATATTTTTATTATCCACCCCATACCCATCCTGTGGGCGGTAGTTAAAAGATTACAGAGGTACACCATGGGTCCAGGGACTGTAGCTGAACATTACAGAGGTACACCATGGGTCCAGGGAATGTAGCTGAACATTACAGAGGTACACCATGGGTCCAGGGAATGTAGCTGAACATTACAGAGGTACACCATGGGTCCAAGGGACTGTAGCTGAACATTACAAAGTACACCATGGGTCCAGGGACTGTAGCTGAACATTACAAAGGTACACCATGGGTCCAGGGACTGTAGTTGAACATTACAGAGGTACACCATGGGTCCAGGGACTGTAGCTGAACATTACAAAGGTACACCATGGGTCCAGAGACTGTAGCTGAACATTACAAAGGTATACCATGGGTCCAGGGACTGTAGTTGAACATTACAAAGGTACACCATGGGTCCAGAGACTGTAGCTGAACATTACAGAGATACACCATGGATCCAGGGACTGTAGCTGAACATTACAGAGGTACACCATGGGTCCAGGGACTGTAGCTGAACATTACAAAGGTACACCATGGGTCCAGGGACTGTAGCTGAACATTACAAAGGTACACCATGGGTCCAGGGACTGTAGCTGAACATTACAAAGGTACACCATGGGTCCAGGGACTGTAGCTGAACATTACAGAGGTATACCATGGGTCCAGGGACTGTAGCTGAACATTACAAAGGTACACCATGGGTCTAGGGACTGAAGCTGAACATTACAAAGGTACACCATGGGTCCAGGGAATGTAGTTGAACATTACAGAGGTACACCATGGGTCCAGGGACTGTAGTTGAACATTACAAAGGTACACCATGGGTCCAGGGAATGTAGCTGAACATTACAAAGGTACACCAGGGTCCAGGGACTGTAGCTGAACATTACAAAGGTACACCAGGGTCCAGGGACTGTAGTTGAACATTACAGAGGTACACCATGGGTCCAGGGACTGTAGCTGAACATTACAGAGGTATACCATGGGTCCAGGGACTGTAGCTGAACATTACAGAGGTACACCATGGGTCTAGAGACTGTAGCTGAACATTACAGAGGTGCACCATGGGTCCAGGGACTGTAGCTGAACATTACAGAGGTATACCATGGGTCCAGGGACTGTAGCTGAACATTACAGAGGTACACCATGGGTCCAGGGACTGTAGCTGAACATTACAAAGATACACCATGGGTCCAGGGACTGTAGCTGAACATTACAGAGGTAGACCATGCGTTCAGGGACTGTAGCTGAACATTACAGAGGTACACCATGGGTCCAGGGACTGTAGCTGAACATTACAGAGGTACACCATGGGTCCAGGGACTGTAGCTGAACATTACAGAGGTACACCATGGGTCCAGGGACTGTAGCTGAACATTACAAAGGTACACCATGGGTCCAGGGACTGTAGCTGAACATTACAGAGGTACACCATGGGTCCAGGGACTGTAGCTGAACATTACAAAGGTACACCATGGGTCCAGGGACTGTAGCTGAACATTACAGAGGTACACCATGGGTCCAGGGACTGTAGCTGAACATTACAAAGGTACACCATGGGTCCAGGGACTGTAACTGAACATTACAAAGGTACACCATGGGTCCAGGGACTGCAGCTGAACAAGTTACAATAATAAAGAACTATTTACATGTTTGTATCTAGTCACAGACTTAATGATGAGTTATTTGTGCAGATGAGTTAGGTTAAACCCGCATAAACAGTGGTAATACTTTATTTACAGTGAGCAAAGTTAGAGTATTTTTCCAGAATTGTTTGTAATATACCACCGTGGAGAAAATGGTATATTGTCCACAGTGGTATATTACAAATTATTCCGGGAAAAATACTCTGACTTCGTTCACTGTAAATAAAGCATTACCACTTTTTTAAATCCTTTTTTTAACCCGATCTTTGGCCAGGCATCCCTCTTGCTGAGTGCCTGCTCAACTAGACTGTTGATGCTAGTAGCCCGCTGGCCCACACAACCATTACAGCTGGGATAATACCCAAATATAAGACTTATATTTGTTATGGCAATATTTCTGGTGTCTGCTGGAAGCAGGTTGAGTGGTCTTCGGCTACGGATGTTGACATAGTGTTTCTCAATATGGCCATCTCATCCTCAGTTTTTTCTAAATTATTTTTTTTTATCTCATTCCATTAAGTTGTTATAAAGTGTGTGGGTTTGAGATCTGATCTCCAATATATTGCAAGTGCATATTCTTAGATATCTCAGTTTTGTTCCAGAGAGTACATTCCAAGTACATGTACTCTGAGGCATTACTGCTATTTTAAACTCTTAAATCTAGTTAAGTACAAATAGGAAGCGTGTGTCTGGCGCTCAGGAGACGGAGGATCAAGCATCCACCACGTCTTAAGCTGATTGACGCAAATGAGTTTAGCGCTTTACATGAATTATTAATAATTATTTAAACTCTCAACTCAATGCGGCCAGTAAACAATTCTCTGTGCATTTTTCAGCAATTAGATGACCCGTCTGCTGTCTGTAGTTTGTATTCGTTTTGGGTATTTCACTCGTTCATTGTGCAAGAAGCTGAAATATATCACCCCTCAACATCCTGTTACTTTCATTTGCCTAAGGAACATTTGTTTCATATCTGAACAATTTTTTCTATATCTTCTCTACTGAGGCGATATTTCATACTTGTTTGGGCATCTACTGAGGCGATATTTCATACTTGTTTGGGCATCTACTGAGGCGATATTTCATACTTGTTTGGGCATCTACTGAGGCGATATTTCATACTTGTTTGGGCATCTACTGAGGCGATATTTCATACTTGTTTTGGCATCTACTGAGGCGATATTTCATACTTGTTTTGGCATCGCCCTCAGAGAATGACAGGGAGCTGAGGCTGGTGTGTTTGTCTCTACTGTGAGGATGAGAAACAATGGTGGTAGGAGCGTGTTTTGAGAGTTTTCAACTGTTTATTTTGCTAAGACTGTTTTGTTTTGTTTACTACCACTTTGTTCTGTTTGTCGGAAATTTGAATATCCATGTCCCTATTTTTTTCCTGTTGTTCCTGTTGATCTCATTTTATGGACTATCACTATATGGTGTAAACTTTGGCTTACCATAATTTCTTTTGAAAAGAAAGAAATATATATGAAATATAAAGTAGGCATATTTTCTTTAAAGTAAACAAATAAGGGCTAAAATGTAGCAGTTACTCAAGGACAACAGAATGATAAAGAACAAAGAGCATAAAGTATGGAATTACACTTTGGAAAACCATTCTTAGTAATGATTTCTTATTCTCTATTTTCTCATAACATTCGCTGTTGGAGTGTTTATTTTGAAGTACATTAACTCATTTACTGTAAATTTAGTCATTCTGCCTCTTTCCTGAAACCATACATTGTTCATCAGGGAGAATAACCTCTCAAGAGGAGCACAAGTGCCTGGTAGACATACTCCATGACACGGCTGACCTCAGCCGTGTCATGTAGCAGCAGCTTGAAGAAGAAAATATCTTGGCAACCACTGCTACAAGCACTGCTTCATCAAGCAGTTTATCCCCGTCAGTTGTCGGTTGAGGAGAATACTACAAGCGCAGATCTGCGCAGAATAGCAGATTGATTGAAATTTAATTTTTTCATATTTTCTTTTATCTTCTATTTTTTTTATTTTTGGGATATTTCCTTCCGGGAGAAAAGAACAAACTGTCCCGGGACTTCTGGAGAGGACTTTCAAACCGGGACAGTCTCGGTCAAAACGGGACGTATGGTAAGTCCTATGTAAACTATAACTACTTTTGTGTTCTTCATGGTGTCTCAGCATTTTATCAAAGTCTGAATAAATGATTTTGAAAAACCGACAACTTGATAAATGAGACACTGGTGCAACATTTGGGTATCTTCATTCTGAAACTGTTTCCAGACTATTGTTATGTGTGAGGTTAGTGCCATAAATCTGCTGCCTCCAACTCCTCTAACCTCTACATTTTATGAGGCCTCTGGAATTTCACACGAATCTAAGCTTCTCCAGAGAATACCGAATTCCTGTGCTAATTGTAATTGACATTCCTTTACAGATACCAAATTTGAGTCCAGGTGCTGCGTACATAGGCAGTGTCTAAAGAACAAAAAGGCACAATACCTTGACTGGAACAATACATAAATAACCCGCACATAGAAAAGAGAAGTTTATGACCACATTTCGGTCCGACTTGGACCAGTTACAGTCACACATAGTGTGACTTTGTAAATGGATGACATTTCGGTCCGACTTGGACCAGTTACAAAGTCACACATAGCGTGACTTTATAAATGGACGACATTTCGGTCCGACTTGGACCAGTTACAAAGTCACACATAGTGTGACTGTGTAAATGGTCCAAGTCGGACCAAAGCGTCGTCGTAAGTTTCTCTATGTGCGTATTATTTGTGCAGTGTTGTTGTTGTCTGTTCCTATTTTTGGAGTCTGGAGGACCTGTGGTGACGTCACTTGTATAATTTGTAGGATAGACAGAGTTAACCGAAAAAATTATCTGGGTCTTACAGTCTCATGGTGTTGATTGAACTGTTGAACACTGACTGATACTGTTGAACACTGACTGATACTGTTGAACACTGACTGATACTGTTGAACACTGACTGATACTGTTGAACACTGACTGATACTGCTGAACACTGACTGATACTGTTGAACACTGACTGATACTGTTGAACACTGACTGATACTGTTAAACACTGACTGATACTGCTGAACACTGACTGATACTGTTGAACACTGACTGATACTGTTGAACACTGACTGATACTGTTGAACACTGACTGATACTGTTGAACACTGACTGATACTGTTGAACACTGACTGCTACTGTTGAACACTGACTGATACTGTTGAACACTGACTGATACTGCTGAACACTGACTGATACTGCTGAACACTGACTGATACTGCTGAACACTGACTGATACTGTTGAACACTGACTGATACTGCTGAACACTGACTGATACTGTTGAACACTGACTGATACTGCTGAACACTGACTGATACTGTTGAACACTGACTGATACTGTTGAACACTGACTGATACTGCTGAACACTGATTGATACTGCTGAACACTGACTGATACTGCTGAACACTGACTGATACCGCTGAACACTGACTGATACTGCTGAACACTGACTGATACTGCTAAACACTGACTGATACTGCTAAACACTGACTGATACTGTTGAACACTGACTGGTACTGTTGAACACTGACTGATACTGTTGAACACTGACTGATACTGCTGAACATTGATTGATGCTGCTGAACACTGATTGATACTGCTGAACACTGACTGATACTGCTGAACACTGACTGATACTGCTGAACACTGACTGATACTGCTGAACACTGACTGATACTGCTGAACACTGTCTGATACTGCTGAACACTGACTGATACTGTTGAACACTGACTGATACTGCTGAACACTGACTGATACTGCTGAACACTGACTGATACTGCTGAACACTGACTGATACTGTTGAACACTGACTGATACTGTTGAACACTGACTGATACTGTTGAACACTGAATGCTACTGTTGAACACTGACTGATACTGTTGAACACTGACTGATACTGCTGAACACTGACTGATACTGCTGAACACTGACTGATACTGCTGAACACTGACTGATACTGCTGAACACTGACTGATACTGCTGAACACTGACTGATACTGCTAAACACTGACTGATACTGTTGAACACTGACTGATACTGTTGAACACTGACTGATACTGTTGAACACTGACTGATACTGTTGAACACTGACTGATACTGCTGAACACTGACTGCTACTATTGAACACTGACTGATACTGTTGAACACTGACTGATACTGCTGAACACTGACTGCTACTGTTGAACACTGACTGCTACTGTTGAACACTGACTGATACTGTTGAACACTGACTGATGCTGTTGAACACTGACTGATACTGTTGAACACTGACTGATACTGCGGAACACTGACTGCTACTGTTGAACACTGACTGCTACTGTTGAACACTGACTGCTACTGTTGAACACTGACTGATACTGTTGAACACTGACTGATACTGTTGAACACTGACTGCTACTGTTGAACACTGACTGATACTGTTGTACACTGACTGATACTGTTGAACACTGATTGATACTGTTGAACACTGACTGCTACTGTTGAACACTGACTGATACTGTTGAACACTGACTGATACTGCTGAACACTGACTGATACTGTTGAACACTGACTGATACTGCTGAACACTGACTGATACTGCTGAACACTGACTGATACTGCTGAACACTGACTGATACTGTTGAACACTGACTGATACTGCTGAACACTGACTGATACTGCTGAACACTGACTGATACTGCTGAACACTGACTGATACTGTTGAACACTGACTGATACTGTTGAACACTGACTAATACTGTTGAACACTGACTGATACTGTTGAACACTGACTGATACTGCTGAACACTGATTGATACTGCTGAACACTGACTGATACTGCTGAACACTGACTGATACTGCTGAACACTGACTGATACTGCTGAACACTGACTGATACTGCTGAACACTGACTGATACTGCTAAACACTGACTGATACTGTTGAACACTGACTGATACTGTTGAACACTGACTGATACTGTTGAACACTGACTGATACTGCTGAACACTGACTGCTACTATTGAACACTGACTGATACTGTTGAACACTGACTGATACTGCTGAACACTGACTGCTATACTGACTGCTACTGAACACTGACTGATACTGTTGAACACTGACTGATACTGTTGAACACTGACTGATACTGTTGACTGATACACACTGACTGACTGTTGAACACTGACTGACTGTTGAACACTGACTGCTACTGTTGAACACTGACTGCTACTGTTGAACACTGACTGATACTGTTGAACACTGACTGATACTGTTGAACACTGACTGCTACTGTTGAACACTGACTGATACTGTTGAACAAAGACTGATACTGTTGAACACTGACTGATACTGTTGAACACTGACTGCTACTGTTGAACACTGACTGATACTGTTGAACACTGACTGATACTGCTGAACACTGACTGATACTGTTGAACACTGACTGATACTGCTGAACACTGGCTGATACTGCTGAACACTGACTGATACTGTTGAACACTGATACTGCTGAACACTGACTGATACTGCTGAACACTGACTGATACTGCTGAACACTGACTGATACTGCTGAACACTGACTGATACTGCTGAACACTGACTGATACTGTTGAACACTGACTGCTACTGTTGAACACTGACTGATACTGCTGAACACTGACTGATACTGTTGAACACTGACTGCTACTGTTGAACACTGACTGATACTGTTGAACACTGACTGATACTGTTGAACACTGACTGATACTGTTGAACACTGACTGATACTGTTGAACACTGACTGATACTGCTGAACACTGACTGATACTGCTGAACACTGACTGATGCTGCTGAACACTGACTGATACTGTTGAACACTGACTGATACTGTTGAACACTGACTGATACTGTTGAACACTGACTGATACTGTTGAACTCTGACTGATACTGACTGAACACTGACTGATACTGTTGAACACTGAACACTGACTGATACTGTTGAACTCTGACTGATACTGTTGAACACTGACTGCTACTATTGAACACTGACTGATACTGTTGAACACTGACTGATACTACTGTTGAACACTGACTGATACTGTTGAACACTGAACAACACTGACTGATACTGCTGAACACTGAACACTGACTGATACTACTGTTGAACACTGACTGATACTGTTGAACACTGACTGATACTGTTGAACACTGACTGATACTGCTTGAACACTGACTGATACTGCTTGAACACTGACTGATACTGCTGAACACTGACTGATACTGAACACTGAACACTGACTGATACTGTTGAACACTGACTGATACTGTTGAACACTGACTGATACTGTTGAACACTGACTGATACTGCTGAACACTGATTGATGCTGCTGAACACTGATACTGCTGAACACTGACTGATTGAACACTGACTGATACTGTTGAACACTGACTGATACTGTTGAACACTGACTGATACTGTTGAACACTGACTGATACTGTTGAACACTGACTGATACTGCTGAACACTGACTGATACTGCTGAACACTGACTGATGCTGCTGAACACTGACTGATACTGTTGAACACTGACTGATACTGTTGAACACTGACTGATACTGTTGAACACTGACTGATACTGTTGAACTCTGACTGATACTGTTGAACACTGACTGCTACTATTGAACACTGACTGATACTGTTGAACACTGACTGATACTGCTGAACACTGACTGATACTGCTGAACACTGACTGATACTGTTGAACACTGACTGATACTGCTGAACACTGACTGATACTGCTGAACACTGACTGATGCTGCTGAACACTGACTGATACTGTTGAACACTGAATGATACTGTTGAACACTGACTGATACTGTTGAACACTGACTGATACTGTTGAACACTGACTGATACTGCTGAACACTGATTAATACTGCTGAACACTGACTGATACTGCTGAACACTGACTGATACTGCTGAACACTGACTGATACTGCTGAACACTGACTGATACTCCTGAACACTGACTGATACTGCTAAACACTGACTGATACTGTTGAACACTGACTGATACTGTTGAACACTGACTGATACTGTTGAACACTGACTGATACTGCTGAACACTGATTGATGCTGCTGAACACTGATACTGCTGAACACTGACTGATACTGCTGAACACTGACTGATACTGCTGAACACTGACTGATACTGCTGAACACTGACTGATACTGCTGAACACTGACTGATACTGTTGAACACTGACTGCTACTGTTGAACACTGACTGATACTTTTGAACACTGACTGATACTGTTGAACACTGACTGATACTGTTGAAGACTGACTGATACTGTTGAACACTGACTGATACTGCTGAACACTGACTGATACTGCTGAACACTGACTGATACTGCTGAACACTGACTGATACTGTTGAACACTGACTGATACTGTTGAACACTGACTGATACTGTTGCACACTGACTGATACTGTTGAACACTGACTGATACTGTTGAACACTGACTGCTACTGTTGAACACTGACTGCTACTGTTGAACACTGACTGATACTGTTGAACACTGACTGATACTGCTGAACACTGACTGATACTGCTGAACACTGACTGATACTGCTGAACACTGACTGATACTGTTGAACACTGACTGATACTGCTGAACACTGACTGATACTGCTGAACACTGACTGATACTGCTGAACACTGACTGATACTATTGAACACTGACTGATACTGTTGAACACTGACTGATACTGTTGAACACTGACTGATACTGTTGAACACTGACTGATACTGCTGAACACTGATTGATACTGCTGAACACTGACTGATACTGCTGAACACTGACTGATACTGCTGAACACTGACTGATACTGCTGAACACTGACTGATACTGCTGAACACTGACTGATACTGCTGAACACTGACTGATACTGCTGAACACTGACTGATACTGCTGAACACTGACTGATACTGCTGAACACTGATTGATACTGCTGAACACTGACTGATACTGCTGAACACTGACTGATACTGCTGAACACTGACTGATACTGCTGAACACTGACTGATACTGCTGAACACTGACTGATACTGCTGAACACTGACTGATACTGCTGAACACTGACTGATACTGCTAAACACTGACTGATACTGTTGAACACTGACTGATACTGTTGAACACTGACTGATACTGTTGAACACTGACTGATACTGCTGAACACTGATTGATACTGCTGAACACTGACTGATACTGCTGAGCACTGACTGATACTGCTGAACACTGACTGATACTGCTGAACACTGACTGATACTGCTGAACACTGACTGATACTGCTGAACACTGACTGATACTGCTGAACACTGACTGATACTGCTGAACACTGACTGATACTGTTGAACACTGACTGATACACTGATACTGTTGAACACTGACTGATACACTGATAGTGTTGAACACTGACTGATACAATGATACTGTTGAACACTGACTGATACAATGATACTGTTGAACACTGACTGATACAATGATACTGTTGAACACTGACTGATACACTGATACTGTTGAACACTGACTGATACACTGATACTGTTGAACACTGACTGCTACTGTTGAACACTGACTGATACACTGATACTGTTGAACAAATATAAATACTACAAAAGGTTGACTTGAATTTTACATCTGTAAAAATGATTTATGATTTTTCTTAACTTATATATTTGTATTTTTATTGTCGGTGATGCGAGTGTTGTATTAAGTATGAGAGTGTTATCTGCAGCGTCTCTGTGTAAGTTTTGTTTCTTGTGTTATTTGAGGTGATTTGACCAGTTCATTAACTCTTCTATCCTCTTCTGTAATGTCTTTTACGTTCTCTCTCTTTGTTCCATCTCCTTTTGCGTCTGTATAAATTGTAACCATAGTTTTTAAAGGGGGTGGACTGGTAAGCCAGCGGAAGGCGTCCGTCAGATGACCAAAAAGCTCCAGATGCGGGTCATCGTATGACTAAGACCCTCCGCATCAAGAAACTCTTTTTCTGTTTCCTGACAAGTCTTACCCAACCTAACCTAACCTACTTCGTCCTTCTCAGCGTAATATATTATAAACAGAGCTTGTATGCTCCTGCATTCAGCTTTCCATAAATTATTTTAGGTTAAGAGTGTTCAAGGTGTTCAACCCAGGAAAGTTTATTTCTTCCCAGTCAGTTCTTAGACTGTTGAAATTAACTTCACTAAACATTCCCAATTGTTAGATATTTCTTAAGTTATAAACTGATGAACTGTTGCTCATTTAGGTTGGAGGAATCTTCTTACTTCGTTTTTTTTATCTCAAATACATAGATAACCTCACTTAATCGAAACTGAAGCTACAATTGCATTTTATGGGGAAAAATTAGCAAAATCATATTATCTGAGGTTGTGATCAGAGTTTATTTACTCGAGATTGTTGTGCCTGATTGCGATCAGATCTTGCGTATTTTAATTTTCTGTAATGTGTTAGTTCCCTGGTATGTGATTGGAGTACCGTATTTTCCGGCATATAAGGCGCGCCTTTTTTCCTCACAAGAATTTTTTGAAGATCATCCTGGGCCTTATATGATCAAGGTCAGGGTCAAGGGGAGGCTTTGTGTTACGTTGTAGCGGTTTTTTAGTAACGTTACGTTACAACTGCTTGCAAACATCATCTTATCATCTTATATGCCTGTGCGCCTTATATGCTCGTGCGCCTTATATGCCTGTGCGCCTTATATGCCGGAAAACACAGTACTTCCCTCCACTATTTCTATAATATTCATGTGCATCATCTACCATTTTGCATGCAGGGGTTTGTAATCTCCAAGGAGATTAATATTTGGTGTAGGTTTATCTGCTGAATGAGCTCATCATCCGTCACATGGATTTTTAATTTGCTGATAAACTGGACGCACGAAGAGAAGCAATCGAGAAGTATACACAAATATCCCGCACAAACCAGAAAGAAACTTTTGACGACGTTTATGTCCGACAGTATTGTGGCTTTTTATTCTTAATCATGAAGGTAGTAAGTAATAATAATAATAATGTGGTGCGAGACAGGGGTGATCACGGGTTTAAGTGCTGTGAGCATAGGTGTAAGTGCTGTGAGCACCGGTGTAAGTGCTGTGAGCACCGGTGTAAGTGCTGTGAGCACCGGTGTAAGTGCTGTGAGCACGAGTGTAAGTGCTGTGAGCACGGGTGTCAGTGCTGTGAGCTCTGGTGGCCTGGTGGTTAACGCTCTCGCTTCACACGGTGAGGGCCTGGGTTCGATTCCCAGCCAGAGTAGAAAAATTGGACGTGTTTCTTTCCACCTGTTGTCTATGTTCCCCATCAGTAAAATGGGTACCTGGGTGTTAGTCGACTGGTGTGGGTCGCATCCTGGGACACTGACCTAAGGAGGCCTGGTCACAGACCGGGCCGCGGGGGCGTTGACCCCCAGAACTCTCTCCAGATAAACTCCAGATAAACGAGTGTAGGGGGAGTACGGTCAGACTTGAGTGAAATAGGATCCCTGTGGGATCCACCGTCACAGACATCCATTTCCTGGGTGCTGGGTGCTAGGCTCGTCAGGTATCAGGTGATCACCGGACACATTGATTTCGTACATTATTTTTTTAATACTGAAAATTATCCTGCGCATCACATTGGTAGGTTCCCCCAGCACAAACTCTCACACACACGACATATTTTTTTCAGCAAGTAAGATCTGAATGTACCTTGATGAGGCTCAGAATTTAATTTGAATGTCGTATTGCCGAGTCAAACTTTCATTCCCTGTTGTAGATATGTTCGTATTTATCACTGAGGCTATTTTCTTACATGCAGTGTCATCACTGACAATGTTTACACCAGATGATAAACACATAAATGTTTTTACATAATGTAGCATTGATGAATAACATTTTGCAACTATTCAACATGTCGGAAAGCCTGTCTAGCAGGTTCTTGTTAGTCTAACTCAGAGGTCAATTTTATATTGGAAATAATGGAGATCTGAGAAGGTAATTTTTAAGGTGCTGAATACTGCCTCAGTGTTGATGTAGGTTATATTCAGCAACTGCACTTCGTCTTTTAACTCTTTATAATCTGTATCTCCCATTAGTTATCCAGTGAACTACTAAACTTGACTCTGCAATCTACTGGTGGATCAAGATGGACGTTTCTGGCGTGCCTGGTGTAGGATGTGGGGGGGGGGCTGGGTTACCTGGAGGTTATTCCGGGGATCAACGCCCCCGCGGCCCGGTCCATGACCAGGCCTCCCGATGGATCAGGGCCTGATCAACTAGGCTGTTACTGCTGGCCGCACGCAGTCCAACGTACGAGCCACAGCCCGGCTGATCCGGCACTGACTTTAGGTATCTGTCCAGCTCTCTCTTGAAGGCAGCCAGGGGTTTATTGGTAATTCCCCTAATGCTTGATGGGAGGCTGTTGAACAGTTTTGGGCCCCCGACACTTATGGTGTTTTCTCTTAGTGTACCAATGGCGCCCCTACTTTTTATTGGGGGCATTTTGCATCGCCTGCCCAGTCTTTTACTTTCGTAGGGAGTGATTTCTGTGTGCAGATTTGGGACCATTCCTTCCAAGATTTTCCAAGTGTAGATTATGATATATCTCTCCCTCCTGCGTTCCAACGAGTACAAGTCAAGTGCTTCCAAGCGTTCCCAGTAGTTAAGGTGCTTGACAGAACTTATACGTGCAGTAAAGGATCTCTGTACACTCTCTAGATCTGCGATTTCACCTGCTTTGAATGGAGATGTTAATGTACAGCAGTATTCCAGCCTAGAGAGAACAAGTGATTTGAAAAGGATCATCATGGGCTTGGCATCTCTCGTTTTGAAAGTTCTCATTATCCATCCTATCATTTTCTTTGCAAGTGCGATCGTGGCACTGTTGTGATCCTTGAAAGTGAGATCCTCAGACTTTACTACTCCCAGGTCCCTTACATTATTTTTCCGCTCTATTGTATGGCCGGAGTCAGTAGTATACTCTGTTCTAGTTATTATCTCCTCCAGTTTTCCATAACGGAGTAGTTGGAATTTGTCCTCATTGAACATCATATTGTTTACCGTTGCCCACTGGAAAACTTTATTTATATCTTCTTGGAGGTTAACCGCGTCTTCAGCAGATGACAGCCTCATGCAGATCCTAGTATCATCCGCAAAGGATGATACGGTGCTGTGGTGTATATCTCTGTTTATGTCTGATATGAGGATAAGGAATAAGATGGGGGCGAGTACTGTGCCTTGTGGAACAGAGCTCTTCACTATGGCAGCCTCCGATTTAACTCTGTTTACCACTACTCTTTGTGTTCGATTTGTTAGGAAGTTGAAGATCCATCTCCCCACTTTCCCAGTTATTCCTTTAGCACGTATTTTATGGGCTATTACGCCATGATCGCATTTGTCAAATGCTTTTGCAAAGTCTGTGGGTGTACGAACTTGGAGACATAACTGACTTGTATCTGCAGAAGAGTAGTGGGTCCCCTGCTGGTGACTGACGACGGCAGCACCAACAACCTGCAGAGGACGCAGCAAGAGACGGATAACCTGGTGGACGACACCCACCACAAGTTCCTCACCGGATACACCAGTAATGACGGGTGAGACACATTCTGTACTACTATAAAAAAATTATATTTAGGTAACGTGTTTATTGCCTGACTGAGGATCGTGCCTTCAGTACTTCAGCTTACGAGTGTAAGAGTACTGAAGACACGACACAGCTCCAGAGGAAGCCTTTACTGTATTTAGTGATACTCACAGTAGCAGTAAGTTTTTATTGTTAGTATTGCAGTAAGTTATTGATGTTTTATTTATTGGTAGTAATATTTACATTTATCTTTATAGAGTTGATTTATTTAGACAATCAAATTATTGTTAATTGTTTGGTGTAAAAGGGGATTGTAGCCTTAATGACCCAATAGTGCAGTAGATAGTCACCTTAACGGACTAACTGATTACAATTTAATATGACTCCTTCGTCAGGAGCGTGGACATGAGAGGCCTCCTGCAGGTGGGTGCGGTGCGCTGCGCCCTCCTGCTGCATCGCGAGGCTTACTCCTCCCTCAGGATCAACTTTACTTCCTACGGGCTCGATCCTACGGAAGAATTCTTCACCCAACTCCTGAAGCAGGTGAGGAGGTGGAGGGTACTTGCAGGTGTATATCAGTGTATATACACCCAGGTGGTGTGTATATCTCAGCGTTGACACACTGATGGGTAATTTAAATCCTTATTTTAGGGCATTTTATTCTTAACAGTCGTTGAAAAAGTATATATGTAACTAAAGGTTAATGAAGAGGTTGTATCTAGGTGGAGGGGCTGGGGTTATGCAGCACGGGGATCACTCTCTCAGATCGCCCATCAATCCAGAAGTATGTGGCTATAATTATTATATTTATGGGGAAGCACTAAACGTGTGGGGGAGATGAAGCGCATGGGGAATGGGAGCCGTCTGTCACCACCTGGTCTACACGTTGGTGTCTACTAATACAGGTGTTGCTGTAGACGCTAGTGTCTACTAACACAGGTGCTGCTGTAGACACTAGTGTCTACTAACACAGGTGTTGCTGTAGCAACAGAGAGTCGGGTACATATAAAGGAATGGCAAGGAAGATGATAGAGGTAGGCAGACGGGGAAGGGGAGAAAAATAGGAACGAGGGGAGAGGGAGTGACGAGGAGAAAGGGAAGAGGGGGAGGGGAAGATGAGGGGAGGTGGAGGAAGAGGAGGAGAGGCGGTAGAAGATCACTGCCAAACATGATCGGAATACGTGTTTCGCCTGGCCTTAACTCTATGCCAACACACGCACAAAAAAAAAATCTGTCTGCATTTCACACGTAGGAAATTAATGGTATTGCCGTGAGTATGGAGGCACCAGCCGCTCCACACACTAACTACCAGATGATGAAGCGGCGTATCTCTTTACGTGTTTACCTCTTAACCTGTCCACTTATTGAAAAGTTGACTGAATGTGTAGCTTATGCGAAATTAATGACGACGCCTTGCAGGTGTTTGCTGCTGCTGCCACACGTCAGGTGTTTATCGCTGCCACGAGTTAGGACGCAGGTGTGCACCAGTGACGCAAAATGTCAAGCAGTGTGTTAATATATTGAGGAGTAAAGTAAGCGTGTCTTGAGCCCTCAAGGGTGGCGTATTACCTATCGTCTTCATCACCTAGCATCACAT
>NC_091304.1:13817624-13847624 GCF_038502225.1 Cherax quadricarinatus | reverse complement strand
CTCTCACAGAGTGTTAGTCAAGCATCACTGATGATCACTGTCACTCTCACAGAGTGTGAGTCAAGCATCACTGATGATCACTGTCACTCTCACAGAGTGTGAGTCAAGCATCACTGATGATCACTGTCACTCTCACAGAGTGTTAGTCAAGCATCACTGATGATCACTGTCACTCTCACAGAGTGTGAGTCAAGCATCACTGATGATCACTGTCACTCTCACAGAGTGTGAGTCAAGCATCACTGATGATCACTGTCACACTCACAGAGTGTGAGTCAAGCATCACTGATGATCACTGTCACTCTCACAGAGTGTGAGTCAAGCATCACTGATGATCACTGTCACTCTCACAGAGTGTGAGTCAAGCATCACTGATGATCACTGTCACTCTCACAGAGTGTGAGTCAAGCATCACTGATGATCACTGTCACTCTCACAGAGTGTGAGTCAAGCATCACTGATGATCACTGTCACTCTCACAGAGTGTGAGTCAAGCATCACTGATGATCACTGTCACTCTCACAGAGTGTGAGTCAAGCATCACTGATGATCACTGTCACTCTCACAGAGTGTGAGTCAAGCATCACTGATGATCACTGTCACTCTCACAGAGTGTGAGTCAAGCATCACTGATGATCACTGTCACTCTCACAGAGTGTGAGTCAAGCATCACTGATGATCACTGTCACTCTCACAGAGTGTGAGTCAAGCATCACTGATGATCACTGTCACTCTCACAGAGTGTGAGTCAAGCATCACTGATGATCACTGTCACTCTCACAGAGTGTGAGTCAAGCATCACTGATGATCACTGTTACTCTCACAGAGTGTGAGTCAAGCATCACTGATGATCACTGTTACTCTCACAGTGTGAGTCAAGCATCACTGATGATCACTGTCACTCTCACAGAGTGTGAGTCAAGCATCACTGATGATCACTGTCACTCTCACAGAGTGTGAGTCAAGCATCACTGATGATCACTGTCACTCTCACAGAGTGTGAGTCAAGCATCACTGATGATCACTGTCACTCTCACAGAGTGTTAGTCAAGCATCACTGATGATCACTGTCACACTCACAGAGTGTGAGTCAAGCATCACTGATGATCACTGTCACTCTCACAGAGTGTGAGTCAAGCATCACTGATGACCACTGTCACTCTCACAGTGTGAGTCAAGCATCACTGATGATCACTGTCACTCTCACAGAGTGTGAGTCAAGCATCACTGATGATCACTGTCACTCTCACAGAGTGTGAGTCAAGCATCACTGATGATCACTGTCACTCTCACAGAGTGTGAGTCAAGCATCACTGATGATCACTGTCACTCTCACAGAGTGTGAGTCAAGCATCACTGATGATCACTGTCACTCTCACAGAGTGTGAGTCAAGCATCACTGATGATCACTGTCACTCTCACAGAGTGTGAGTCAAGCATCACTGATGATCACTGTCACTCTCACAGAGTGTGAGTCAAGCATCACTGATGATCACTGTTACTCTCACAGAGTGTGAGTCAAGCATCACTGATGATCACTGTCACTCTCACAGAGTGTGAGTCAAGCATCACTGATGATCACTGTCACTCTCACAGAGTGTGAGTCAAGCATCACTGATGATCACTGTCACTCTCACAGAGTGTGAGTCAAGCATCACTGATGATCACTGTTACTCTCACAGAGTGTGAGTCAAGCATCACTGATGATCACTGTTACTCTCACAGAGTGTGAGTCAAGCATCACTGATGATCACTGTCACTCTCACAGAGTGTGAGTCAAGCATCACTGATGATCACTGTCACTCTCACAGAGTGTGAGTCAAGCATCACTGATGATCACTGTCACTCTCACAGAGTGTGAGTCAAGCATCACTGATGATCACTGTTACTCTCACAGAGTGTGAGTCAAGCATCACTGATGATCACTGTTACTCTCACAGTGTGAGTCAAGCATCACTGATGATCACTGTCACTCTCACAGAGTGTGAGTCAAGCATCACTGATGATCACTGTCACACTCACAGAGTGTGACTCAAGCATCACTGATGATCACTGTCACTCTCACAGAGTGTGAGTCAAGCATCACTGATGATCACTGTCACTCTCACAGAGTGTGAGTCAAGCATCACTGATGATCACTGTCACACTCACAGAGTGTGAGTCAAGCATCACTGATGATCACTGTCACTCTCACAGAGTGTTAGTGGCAATAAGTGTCAATATAAATTTTAATGCGACCATATAAGAGAATAAATGTTTGTATAATTTCCAGAATTACCGAGTCAAGAGATGAACTTCCCTCATATTGTTGTGGATAACAGGTAATTACAAGTCATAGAGAATTTTACGTACATCGATAAAGAACGTTTTCCAATTCTTCTTCCTTATTATTATTATTATTATTATTATTATTATTGCCGCTGTGACTACAGGTGGCTGAGAGCGGGGGTCGAGTACAGCTGGTGCATGGACCAGGACAGTACATTCCAGAGGGGCAGCTGGTGGCCCTTGTTGCCCTCAGAGCAAAGAACCAGGTACGACTCTAATTTATATATATATATATATATATATATATATATATATATATATATATATATATATATATATATATATATATATATATATATATATATATATATATATATATATATATATATATATATATATATATATATATATATATATATATATATATATACACACTTGTGTTTATTACTTGCTCTCTCTCTCACTCTCCTACCAGAAGGAGGACGGAGGTTCGAGTCGTTACTTTTTCCTACACTCAGTGACCTACATTTTCTTATATACATTTTTCATTATTTTCGTTTTATTTTGTATTATGACGACGATTATTTTAATCTATATATTTGAAAAGTTATTTTGAGTGTGACCTGTGTGTCGTCAGGGTGACCAGGTGGAGCTGGGGTCGACACCGTGCACGCTACAGCTGCGGGTGGGTGAAGTACTCTACTATAAGATTGGTCACTACCCCATGGTCACACTCACGGGGTCACTCTCCCTGGCTGCCCTCCTGCTGTGACCTCACAGCACCGTGGTCACTCTCCCTGGCTGCCCTCCTGCTGTGACCTCACAGCACAGTGGTCACTCCCTGCTGCCCTCCTGCTGCGACCTCACAACTTAGTGGTCACTCACCCTGGCCACCCTGCTGTGACCTCACAGCACCGTGGTCACTCTCCCTGGCTGCCCTCCTGCTGTGACCTCACAGCACAGTGGTCACTCCCTGGCTGCCCTCTCGCTGTGACCTCACAATTGTGGTCACTCACCCTGGCTGCCCTCCTGCTACGACCTCACAACTCAGTGGTCACTCACCCTGGCCACCCTGCTGTGACCTCACAACTCAGTGGTCACTCACCCTGGCTGTTCTTCTGCTTTGACCTTACCGCACAGTGGTCACTCTCCCTGGCTTCCCTCCTGCTGTGACCTCACAACTCAGTGGTCACTCACCCTGGCTGTTCTTCTGCTTTGACCTTACCGCACAGTGGTCACTATCCCTGGCTGCCCTCTCGCTGTGACCTCACAACTCAGTGGTCACTCACCCTGGCTGTCCTGCTGTGACCTCACAACTCAGTGGTCACTCACCCTGGTTACCCTCCTGCTTTGACCTCACAACAGTGGTCACTCCTGCTGTGACCTCACAACGGTGGTCACTCTTGCTGTGACCTCACAACAGTGGTCACTCCTGCTGTGACCTCACAACGGTGGTCACTCCTGTTGTTTTACACAACTGGATGATCACCATCAACGCAAACAACAACAGGTAATAAAAACCATCAACGGAAACAACAGACAATAAAGACACTAACAGCAGTAACAACAGGTAATAAAGGCACTAACAGTAACAACAGGAAAAAAAAATATTAACAGGCAATTACGACACTAATAACAGGTAATAAAGACATTAACAGTAACAACAGGTAATAAAGATTTTAACAGCGAAGACATAAACATCGACAATAAGTGATAAAGACAATAACAACAGTAACATCAAGCAATAAAGACAATAACAACAGTAACACCAAGCAATAAAGACAATAACATATATATATATATATATATATATATATATATATATACATATATATATATATATATATATATATATATATATATATATATATATATATATATATATATATATTATATTATATATATATATATATATATATATATATATATATATATATATATATATATATATATATATATATATATATATATATATATATATATATATATATTATATTATATATATATATATATATATATATATATATATATATATATATATATATATATATATATATATATATATATTATATTATATATATATATATATATATATATATATATATATACATATATATATATATATATATATATATATATATACATATATATATATATATATATATATAGATATATATATATATATATATATATATATATATATATATATATATTATATTATATATATTAACCACCTGACCAAAAAACTGTGAGTCACATGCATGCATCTGCTAGCACACACCCATATGTGTAACTACTAGCAACTACTAGCACACACCCATATATCTACTAGTATCTAGCACACATCCTTTGTATCTGTCGACAAGCACACTCTTATGTGTATCTACTTACACCCAGATATGTATCTACTAATATCTACTAGCACACACCCATATGTGCATCAAGTACCTACTAGCACACATTCTCATATATGTATCTACTAAAACACACCTATATGTGTATCTACTAGTATCTATTAGCACACACCCTTATGTGTATCAACTGTTATCTACTGGCACATACCCGTAGGTGTATCTATTAGTATGTACTAGCACAGGCCCATATATTTACTAGTATCTACTAGCACCCATATATATGTATCTACTAGCATACATATATGTATTTACTGGCACACATATATGTATTACGAGCACACGAATGTGTGTCTACTAGCACACGAATGTGTATCTACTAGCACACGAATGTGCATCTACTACCACACGAATGTGTATCTACTAGCATACATATATGTATCTACTAGCAGCTACTGGGAGTTAATAAAAGTTTGTATTCCATCGATCTTTCATTTCACTGCAAAAAGGTAACGTGAAGAGGAGAGGACCCAGACCCACCAGTCTGTTGTTGTATCCCCCAGTACCCAGACCCACCAGTCTGTTGTTGTATCCCCAGTACCCAGACCCACCAGTCTGTTGTTGTATCCCCAGTACCCAGACCCACCAGTCTGTTGTTGTATCCCCAGTACCCAGACCCACCAGTCTGTTGTTGTATCCCCAGTACCCAGACCCACCAGTCTGTTGTTGTATCCCCAGTACCCAGACCCACCAGTCTGTTGTTGTATCCCCAGTACCCAGACCCACCAGTCTGTTGTTGTATCCCCCAGTACCCAGACCCACCAGTCTGTTGTTGTATCCCCCAGTACCCAGACCCACCAGTCTGTTGTTGTATCCCCAGTACCCAGACCCACCAGTCTGTTGTTGTATCCCCAGTACCCAGACCCACCAGTCTGTTGTTGTATCCCCCAGTACCCAGACCCACCAGTCTGTTGTTGTATCCCCCAGTACCCAGACCCACCAGTCTGTTGTTGTATCCCCAGTACCCAGACCCACCAGTCTGTTGTTGTATCCCCAGTACCCAGACCCACCAGTCTGTTGTTGTATCCCCCAGTACCCAGACCCACCAGTCTGTTGTTGTATCCCCCTGTACCCAGACCCACCAGTCTGTTGTTGTATCCCCCAGTACCCAGACCCACCAGTCTGTTGTTGTATCCCCAGTACCCAGATCCACCAGTCTGTTGTTGTATCCCCCAGTACCCAGACCCACCAGTCTGTTGTTGTATCCCCCTGTACCCAGACCCACCAGTCTGTTGTTGTATCCCCAGTACCCAGATCCACCAGTCTGTTGTTGTATCCCCCAGTACCCAGACCCACCAGTCTGTTGTTGTATCCCCCAGTACCCAGACCCACCAGTCTGTTGTTGTATCCCCCTGTACCCAGACCCACCAGTCTGTTGTTGTATCCCCAGTACCCAGACCCACCAGTCTGTTGTTGTATCCCCAGTACCCAGACCCACCAGTCTGTTGTTGTATCCCCCAGTACCCAGACCCACCAGTCTGTTGTTGTATCCCCAGTACCCAGACCCACCAGTCTGTTGTTGTATCCCCCTGTACCCAGACCCACCAGTCTGTTGTTGTATCCCCCTGTACCCAGACCCACCAGTCTGTTGTTGCATCCCCAGTACCCAGACCCACCAGTCTGTTGTTGTATCCCCCAGTACCCAGACCCACCAGTCTGTTGTTGTATCCCCCAGTACCCAGACCCACCAGTCTGTTGTTGTATCCCCCGGTACCCAGACCCACCAGTCTGTTGTTGTATCCCCAGTACCCAGACCCACCAGTCTGTTGTTGTACCCCCCTGTACCCAGACCCACCAGTCTGTTGTTGTATCCCCCAGTACCCAGACCCACCAGTCTGTTGTTGTATCCCCCAGTACCCAGACCCACCAGTCTGTTGTTGTATCCCCCAGTACCCAGACCCACCAGTCTGTTGTTGTATCCCCCAGTACCCAGACCCACCAGTCTGTTGTTGTATCCCCCAGTACCCAGACCCACCAGTCTGTTGTTGTATCCCCCAGTACCCAGACCCACCAGTCTGTTGTTGTATCCCCCAGTACCCAGACCCACCAGTCTGTTGTTGTATCCCCCTGTACCCAGACCCACCAGTCTGTTGTTGTATCCCCAGTACCCAGACCCACCAGTCTGTTGTTGTATCCCCAGTACCCAGACCCACCAGTCTGTTGTTGTATCCCCCAGTACCCAGACCCACCAGTCTGTTGTTGTAACCCCAGTACCCAGACCCACCAGTCTGTTGTTGTATCCCCCTGTACCCAGACCCACCAGTCTGTTGTTGTATCCCCCTGTACCCAGACCCACCAGTCTGTTGTTGTATCCCCCAGTACCCAGACCCACCAGTCTGTTGTTGTATCCCCCAGTACCCAGACCCACCAGTCTGTTGTAGTATCCCCCTGTACCCAGACCCACCAGTCTGTTGTTGTATCCTCAGTACCCAGACCCACCAGTCTGTTGTTGTATCCCCCAGTACCCAGACCCACCAGTCTGTTGTTGTATCCCCCTGTACCCAGACCCACCAGTCTGTTGTTGTATCCCCCTGTACCCAGACCCACCAGTCTGTTGTTGTATCCCCAGTACCCAGACCCACCAGTCTGTTGTTGTATCCCCCAGTACCCAGACCCACCAGTCTTTTGTTGTATCCCCCTGTACCCAGACCCACCAGTCTGTTGTTGCATCCCCCAGTACCCAGACCCACCAGTCTGTTCTTGTATCCCCCAGTACCCAGACCCACCAGTCTGTTGTTGTATCCCCAGTACCCAGACCCACCAGTCTGTTATTGTATCCCCAGTACCCAGACCCACCAGTCTGTTGTTGTATCCCCAGTACCCAGAAACACCAGTCTGTTGTTGTATCCCCCAGTACCCAGACCCACCAGTCTGTTGTTGTATCCCCCTGTACCCAGACCCACCAGTCTGTTGTTGTATCCCCCAGTACCCAGACCCACCAGTCTGTTGTTGTATCCCCCTGTACCCAGACCCACCAGTCTGTTGTTGTATCCCCAGTACCCAGACCCACCAGTCTGTTGTTGTATCCCCCAGTACCCAGACCCACCAGTCTGTTGTTGTATCCCCCAGTACCCAGACCCACCAGTCTGTTGTTGTATCCCCCAGTACCCAGACCCACCAGTCTGTTGTTGTATCCCCAGTACCCAGACCCACCAGTCTGTTGTTGTATCCCCCAGTACCCAGACCCACCAGTCTGTTGTTGTATCCCCCAGTACCCAGACCCACCAGTCTGTTGTTGTATCCCCCTGTACCCAGACCCACCAGTATGTTGAACATTAAAATGGTATAAAATACCGACAGGTTGTTAGGTAAGACACATATGCAACAGTTAGGTATCTTTATTATGAAACGTTTCGCCTACACAGTAGGCTTCTTCAGTCAAGTACAGAAAAGTTGATAGAAACTCCATCCTGTCACTTCTTCTCCATATTGTTTCATACTATGGAACAATGCTCTTCTCCAGACTGAGGGACTGACCACCTCAAAACTTTAAGGGTGATGGACTGATTACATCGTCTTCAAGTATCTTCTGCTTCTATCAACTTTTCTGTACTTGACTGAAGAAGCCTACTGTGTAGGCGAAACGTTTCATAATAAAGATACCTAACTGTTGCATATGTGTCTTACCTAACCACCAGTATGTTGTTGTATCCCCCAGTACCCAGACCCACCAGTCTGTTGTTGTATCCCCAGTACCCAGACCCACCAGTCTGTTGTTGTATCCCCCAGTACCCAGACCCACCAGTCTGTTGTTGTATCCCCCTGTACCCAAACCCACCAGTCTGTTGTTGTATCCCCCAGTACCCAGATCCACCAGTCTGTTGTTGTATCCCCCAGTACCCAGACCCACCAGTCTGTTGTTGTATCCCCCAGTACCCAGACCCACCAGTCTGTTGTTGTATCCCCCAGTACCCAGACCCACCAGTATGTTGTTGTATCCCCCAGTACCAATACCCACCAGTCTGTTGTTGTATCCCCAGTACCCAGACCCACCAGTCTGTTGTTGTATCCCCAGTACCCAGACACACCAGTCTGTTATTGTATCCCCAGTACCCTGACCCACCAGTCTGTTGCTGTATCCCCCTGTACCCAGACCCACCAGTCTGTTGTTGTATCCCCCTGTACCCAGACCCACCAGTCTGTTGTTGTATCCCCCTGTACCCAGACCCACCAGTATGTTGACTGTATCTGTTGTTGTATACCCCAGTACCCAGACCCAACAGTCTGTTGATGTATCCCCCAGTACCCAGACCCACCAGTCAGTTGTTGTATCCCCCTGTACCCAGACCCACCAGTCTGTTGTTGTATCCCCCTGTACCCAGACCCACCAGTCTGTTCTTGTATCCCCCAGTACCCAGACCCACCAGTCTGTTGTTGCATCCCCCAGTACCCAGACCCACCAGTCTGTTCTTGTATCCCCCAGTACCCAGACCCACCAGTCTGTTGTTATCCCCCAGCATCCCCCAGTACCCAGACCCACCAGTCTGTTGTTGTATCCCCCAGTACCCAGACCCACCAGTCTGTTGTTGTATCATCCCCCAGTACCCAGACCCACCAGTCTGTTCTTGTATCCCCCAGTACCCAGACCCACCAGTCTGTTGTTGTATCCCCCAGTACCCAGACCCACCAGTCTGTTGTTGTATCCCCCAGTACCCAGACCCACCAGTCTGTTGTTGTATCCCCCTGTACCCAGACCCACCAGTCTGTTGTTGTACCCCCCTGTACCCAGACCCACCAGTCTGTTGTTGTATCCCCCAGTACCAAGACCCACCAGTCTGTTGTTGTATCCCCCAGTACCCAGACCCACCAGTCTGTTGTTGTATCCCCCAGTACCCAGACCCACCAGTCTGTTGTTGTATCCCCCCGTACCAATCCCCAGTACCCACCAGTCTGTTGTTGTATCCCCCAGTACCCAGACCCACCAGTCTGTTGTTGTATCCCCCAGTACCCAGACCCACCAGTCTGTTGTTGTATCCCCCAGTACCAAGACCCACCAGTCTGTTGTTGTATCCCCCAGTACCCAGACCCACCAGTCTGTTGATGTATCTCCAGTACCAGACCCAACAGTCTGTTGATGTATCCCCCCAGTACCTAGAACTGGTCCCCCCAGTACCCAGTACCTAAACATCTATCCCCCAGTACCCAGACCCAACAGTCTGTTGATGTATCCCCAGTACCTAGAACTGGTCCTCCCAGTACCTAAACATCTAAACTCAAGCGGTAGTAATAATGTTAATCTGGTAATGTTTAGGTGCAGTAAGTGTGGTAAACACAAGCAGGAATAATTTTTTTTTCATCTGTTGAGGATTTATTGTCGGAGAGTAAATAAAATGAATATTTTTAAATTTGTTCTGTTGTTAGTTGAGCAGATTTCTTCATTTCAGTCCTGCTAAGGTTATCAGATAACGGAAAACATTAAAATCGTCACTTGTGAGGCTGACATTAGGATTTGGGTTAGATAATCCTGACTCTTCCTACAGAAAATGGGTCGCGGGTGCTAGTGAGAGGTTCGTTCTTAACGTTACTCAGTACCCTGAGAGGTATTTCTAATGGTTATAATCATAACTATAATTTTGAATGGAGTGGACCGGTAAGCCAGCGAAAAGGTTCGGTCATATAACCCAAAACTCCAGCTGCGGGTCATCATATGACTAAGACCAGCGTCGGGAAACACTTGTCCTATTTCCTGACAAATCTTATCTAACCTAAGGTTCCCCATCGTGTGTAGCCAAGAGGAATGCGTGAGGACGCCCGTGTCAGCACGCTGCAGAGTGAACAAGCCTGAAGCCTGACAGTCGTAGGGAATGCGAGTGTGGCTGTCTGAGGAACATAAATTGACATGAAGTTTGTACGCAGCTCTGGTGACACAGTACATTATATTTGAAGCTCTCGTAGCTATGAACTCTAGAAGGAATACTTGACAATATCCTCAATGTTCTACTGAAGCCTCCAAGCTCAGGCTGACAGATTTCGACAGTCTGGGTAAGCCCCGACCTGTTAACTGGCATAGCCTAGTGGTGAGTTTCGCGGCTGTCATTACCGAGGTACGGGAACAAACCTCTTGTGATGGAATGTGACAGGGAAACATGGTTAACTTTTATTCCCACTGTTTAACCGTCTTATAGAATGTAACAGGGAAACATGATAAGCTTTTGTTGCCACTGTGTATCAGTCGTATAGAATAGGATAGCAGCACACTACTGATATCTATAATTTTGCTAAATGAAAGAAAATGTCGAATCTCTGTGAAACAGCAGTTTCCAACCAGACTGAGAGAATTATCTCTTAATTAACTGCTTCTTGGATCACTCTTGGGACGCTATATTCTCCAACTGTAATGAGACGGTAACCCTCAGGGAAAGTATTTCTGTTCTTCCCTTCCCTGCCTCTCGTCCCCCATAAGCTGTATGACCCCTTCGAATTTATCGCTTACCCTAATAATAACATGGTGAGTGTAGTCTAGAGTCAGTGTGAGGGAGATGTGCAAGAATGGAACTTTTGTGGTGTGTCGCCACCGAGGCTTGTCTCTGTTATGATAAACCAGTGGAAGGCCTCGGTCAGATGACCAAAAGCTCCAGCTTATGGTCATCATAAGACCAGCATCACGAAAGACTTGTTCTTTTTCCTGGCAAACCTTACCTTACCTAACCTAACCTACCTTAGAAAACAATCCAACTTGTGTTCTTGAATATTCTGAATATGAAGTCTTAGGTGTGGTTGTTTGTTTATAGTTTTTGACCCACTGGGATCAACAGCCTGACATGAATTATCAGATGGTAATCAGCCAACGGCAAAGATGACACACTAACTTAGCTGACAATCGTGTGTCATGCATGATGACGAGAGAGAGATGGAGGCCATGATTTGACAGATGACACCTGTCATTTTACATGTCCGAGAAGATGCGTGATGATGGAAGTCCAGAGCGACGGGTCAGTAAGGATACCAGTCCTAGTTTGTGGTCTTCAACTGAGAGCCGACGCCATGAATTTGAGGCGTCCTCTTTGTCTCGCACTTACCGATACTCTCCAAGAGTTTTGTGAAACGTGTTTACTAAAAGTATCGCGTTAGGTTCGGTATTGTTAGCGAGGTGTGGCAGGAGCTAAACATGGGCCAGGGGCCACACGGGCCAGCCAGGCTGCCACGCTAAAATTATACATGAGCAGGGCCCGGCAGCAGTGCTTGGTGCACCACGAGCACCAGCCAGTGTGCACCGCCCAGCCCAACCACATCACCAGGCCGACGTACGCCCCACCAGGGATCACCGTCCCTATATCCTGACGTCACTCATCTGGCCCCTATGGCCGCCCATATGCCACCCGACGCCCGGGACCAGACGGGGACCTGGTGGTAGTCGTTGCCGCCCAACGCGCAACATCGTCATCCGCTATTATCACATCCACACCTTGCTGAAGATTAATAACTGGGTAAACATCACGGGCAGGTGCGGAAGACTTGCCTCGGACTGCCAAAGTGTGGGTCACACCCCTCCCCCCCTTCCCCTAGGCCACCTCACTCTGGGGGGGAGAGACTGCCCGCCGTGCCCAGCTCGACCTCACGGCAGTCACCGACGGCGCTCTTCATCCTAGTCACCCGACCATCGAACTCTAAGAGATCTAATTGTGTTGGCCAGAACCAGGAAACTTATTATTTGCGTATTTCAGTGATTTTGATGGTGTTACCTGTGATATCAGGCAGTGGTTGAGGGCTAGGGGCGGGGGGACGATACTAGTGTAGGATGCCGGGTGTTAAGGGCAGGTGTATGTTTGTGCAAGAGGTGTTCAACTGTAGGGGATACGAGCAGTTTACCACAGCGTGCGGGTAGCACAGTGACCAGTGTGTGTTGAAAATAACACCTGCCACACAGGGAGCTTCATTAGGCCCCACAGTGCGTGGCGTGACGCTGCTGGGGAGGTGGTCTTCCGCCGTCTGCGTCTCCTGCAGGAGCCATGACAGTCTCCTACCAGTATGACGTGGCCTCCTCCACTTCGGGCGGCTTTACCCGCCTCCTCTTCAAGTGGAAGGGTTCCTTGTATAAACTCATATACCGAGAGCTCTTCCTCTTCTGCCTGGGATACGCTTGCATGAGCTGCATCTACAGATTCGTCTTCACAGAGCCGCAGAAGAGGTAAAGTCCCAGAGGTGCTGTATATGAACTGACACTGTGTTGTGTTACATCCTTTATAACTTGTGATACTGCCCTTCTTCGAAGATCAAATGAATGGTGATACCCCTCTTCTAAAACCAAATAAATGACAATACCCTTAATCTAAGTTCATGTAACCGCACAAACCACAAGCACGCATGGAATCCCTCACTTGGGCAGGGGCCTATCTACTCCTTGTCCCTGTGTGGCGCAGTTTAGAGATGACGGTAAACAGTTGTCCCGCTGCCTCTCATCCTCTGTATCTACCCTACACAGCTGTAATCTCAACCTCCACGCTAAGAACAAGGAACCGCCAGCATTCATACACAACATGAACATCATCCTTCACATTAAGAACAAGGAGCCACTAGCATTCATACACAACATGAACATCATCCTTCACATTAAGAACAAGGAGCCACTAGCATTCATACACAACATGAACATCATCCTTCACATTAAGAACAAGGAGCCACTAGCATTCATACACAACATGAACATCATCCCTCACATTAAGAACAAGAAGCCACTAGCATTCATACACAACATGAACATCATCCTTCACATTAAGAACAAGGAGCCACTAGCATTCATACACAACATGAACATTCTCCTTCACATTAAGAACAAGAAGCCACTAGCATTCATACACAACATGAACATCATCCTTCACATTAAGAACAAGAAGCCACTAGCATTCATACACAACATGAACATCATCCTTCACATTAAGAACAAGGAGCCACCAGCATTCATACACAACATGAACATCATCCTTCACATTAAGAACAAGGAGCCACTAGCATTCATACACAACATGAACATCATCCTTCACATTAAGAACAAGAAGCCACTAGCATTCATACACAACATGAACATCATCCTTCACATTAAGAACAAGGAGCCACTAGCATTCATACACAGCATGAACATCCTCCTTCACATTAAGAACAATAAGCCACTAGCATTCATACACAACATGAACATCCTCCTTCACATTAAGAACAATAAGCCACTAGCATTCATACACAACATGAACATCCTCCTTCACATTAAGAACAAGAGACCAACAACACTCACACATAATTTAGCCTGATTTAGAGGATAAGCTGCAGCTACTCAGTAGGCTTAACCTACTGACAACACTTCCTTACCAGTCTTCCGCAACAAGGGTTTTGACTGAGTTTCGTGGATTCTATGGTTCCTTGAATACTTACTGTCTTTCTGTGAATTTGTTCATGAGATACTGGAAGAGAGTGACAAGACGATTTTATCTTTTTTTATGAAAGGACGAATGAAAACGTAATAAGAAATCTTTTAGATTTTATTTTGCAATATTTTAATGTGAATGATGAAATATCCAAGATTCTGAGCTGCCTAGAGAGCACTAGCAACTTGGTCAAGATCTGTGTTGCTTGCACGCAGTCACAGTGAGACGCAGGAGTGACTCTGGTAAACACATCGCTGGTGACCAGCATCACTACTGTCTCTGGTGTGTCAGGTTAAGAGGTCTGTGTTTGTAGATTTGCTGTGTCATGTTATCACATGCATTTATAATGTGTTTTGTCTTTCATTCCTCGCAATTTAACAGCTGTTATGAGTTTTTTAAGATAATTTTTGTTAGTTAAGCTATAAGAGCCTCGTTAAAATGTTAATTATGATGCCAATTATCGTAATATTTTCTTTGCTCAATTATGAATTTATTATAAAATTATAATGACTATTTTGATAAAGGCGTTTTGTAATGCTATGGTTCCATGCTGTTGAGAGGGTTAATAATGTTTTTTTTAATAAGGCTCCAGTAATTTAATTTTAACGACAAGCTTCCAAGGCTTAAAAAGTTTGAAAGGACGCGATGCGCAACGCATTATTATTCCCCCTTTACTAGCCATGTCTTCAAATTCTAGTTTAGCGTGTATGTGTTTAACGTGTACACATTATATACGCACGTGGAAACCCACTCTAAATGTACATATCACCATTATAACAAACAATGGGGGAGACATCCATGTGTACATCCAGGGTAGTTGGTGGGAAGGTGAGAGGAAGGGGTATGAGGAGATACTGGGAGGAAGGTAAGAGGGAGAGATATAAGGGAGAGATAGAGACGAAGGTATGACGAGGAAGCATGAGGAGGTGCAGGGAGGAAGGTAAGGAGAGGCATGAGGGAAAGGTATGTGAGAAAGGAACACGAGAAAGAGGTATGCGAAGAGGGAGCAGGAATGTTTTTGTCATGATCTCTCACTCTCATGACTCTTCATTCATGACAAGAGTTTGACAGGTAGAAACTGGACCGAGGTATTGGGCTCACTCTTACTATAGACGCCACAACAAACACGGCAACACAACGTTTAATGCATCTCCAGCAAAGACATTGTCTTGAATGTCTTCAACGAGACATCGTCTTCGTCGACCTCAACAAAGGCTGAGTCGCCCTAAACAATGGTAAATTATTTACTTAATAAAGGAGTAGCGTTAACAACTAGTACACAGACGATAAAGTGATGAATTGATTTACATAACCAAAAAGTTGATAAATGAGACACTTGTGCAGATATTTGCGAATCTTTATTCTGGGAACTTTTCTCCACACAGTGGTTTCTTCAGTCAAATGCAGAAAAAGGTGGAAGATGAAGAGGAGTTTGAGGTAATGATGGACTGATTCCTTCAAACTCCTCCTCATTTTCCACCTTTTTCTGCATTTGACTAAAGACGCCACTGTGTGGCGAAACGTTTCCATAAAGGTACTCAAATGTTGCACAAGTGTCTCATTTATCGATAAAGTGAAGTCTTGACTGGTACATCCTGTCGCCCACATACAAAATACATAGCACGGTGGGAATAAATATGCAACTTACACAAGGCATCTAAAGCTGGTGGTCAGGTGTTAACCTCTGAGTATCTGTTGAGTACTGTAAGAGGCCTATTGGCCCACGCTAGGTCAACTCTGTTCCACGGTGAGGATTGCCATGGATGTCAACAGTGTCAGCATATCAGTTTTGTTTATGGCATTAGTTTGAGTGTGATTAAGTCCAATCACATACGTTTAATCTTACTGTTTTCTTGAAATGGCAGCCTGGCTGTGTCCCACTCCATGATGTGTTAGTGGGTGTTGAGGTGTCGTACACATGCGTTGTCGCTGTTGGTCACTCTATAAGGATTCCTGTTCTTGCAGACATATGGAAAGCCTCAGTCTTAAGTAAGTCGCCACTACATGTCCTCATTATCTGCAATAACAGTATCCCAGATAACCTCAACAGTGTCTCAGACGTCCATGGAATTATACAAGTGATATTTAATCTTTGGTAAAAACATTTTTTTTTTTTTTTTGGGTAATGATATACAATTATTGGCAGTGACACTTGTTCTTGGCTAATATAACTTCCCATGACCAGTACCCTCCTCCCCCATAACACACAGTTCTAAAGCGTTTATCTTTGTTCGTGTGATGTGAACAGACCTCTGGAACTTCCATGTATTCCTTCGTTCGTCCTCCATCGTGGCTGGGAACCGCACGGTACTATTTTTTAAATATCAGTGTGATTTGGTGTTGGAGAAACTCTTACTGTAGTTGATGAGAATGTAGTTTTTGTCTCGTGCAGTGCTGGTGTCTGTTTCCCGCTTGACATGAGGTGCTGGTGTCTGTTTCCCGCTTGACATGAGGTGCTGGTGTCTGCTTCCCGCTTGACATGAGGTGCTGGTGTCTGTTTCCCGCTTGACATGAGGTGCTGGTGTCTGCTTCCCGCTTGACATGAGGTGCTGGTGTCTGTTTCCCGCTTGACATGAGGTGCTGGTGTCTGTTTCCCGCTTGACATGAGGTGCTGGTGTCTGTTTCCCGCTTGACATGAGGTGCTGGTGTCTGTTTCCCGCTTGACATGAGGTGCTGGTGTCTGCTTCCCGCTTGACATGAGGTGCTGGTATCTGCTTCCCTCTTGACATGAGGTGCTGGTATCTGCTTCCCTCTTGACATAAGGTGCTGGTGTCCACATACCACTTAACATGAGGTGCTGGTGTCCACATACCGCTTGACATGAGGTGCTGTGTCCACATACCACTTAACATGAGGTGCTGGTGTCCACATACCGCTTGACATGAGGTGCTGGTGCCCACATACCGCTTGACATGAGGTGCTGGTGTCCACATACCGCTTGACATGAGGCGCTGGTGTCCACACACCGCTTGACATGAGGTGCTGGTGTCCACATACCACTTAACATGAGGTGCTGGTGTTCACATACCACTTTACATGAGGTGCTGGTGTCCACATACCGCTTGACATGAGGTGCTGGTGTCCACATACCGCTTGACATGAGGTGCTGGTGTCCACATACCACTTAACATGAGGTGCTGGTGTCCACATACCGCTTGACATGAGGTGCTGGTGTCCACATACCGCTTGACATGAGGCGCTGGTGTCCACATACCGCTTGACATGAGGTGCTGGTGTCCGCTTCCCGCTTGACATGAGGTGCTGGTGTCCTCATACCACTTGACATAAGGTGCTGGTGTCCGCTTCCCGCTTGACATGAGGTGCTGGTGTCTGCTTCCCGCTTGACATGAGGTGCTGGTGTCCACATACCGCTTGACATGAGGTGCTGGTGTCCACACACCACTTGACATGAGGTGCTGGTGTCCGCTTCCCGCTTGACATGAGGTGCTGGTATCTGCTTCCCGCTTGACATGAGGTGCTGGTGTCCACACACCACTTAACATGAGGTGCTGGTGTCCACATACCGCTTGACATGAGGTGCTGGTGCCTACATACCGCTTGACATGAGGTGCTGGTGTCCACATACCGCTTGACATGAGGCGTTGGTGTCCACATACCGCTTGACATGAGGTGCTGGTGTCCACATACCGCTTGACATGAGGTGCTGGTGTCCACATACCGCTTGACATGAGGTGCTGGTGTCCACATACCACTTAACATGAGGTGCTGGCGTCCACATACCACTTGACATGAGGTGCTGGTGTCCACATAACACTAGACATGAGGTGCTGGTGTTCACATAACGCTTGACATGAGGTGCTGGTGTCCACATACCGCTTGACATGAGGTGCTTGTGTCCACATACCACTTGACATGAGGTGCTGGTGTCCACATAACACTTGACATGAGGTGCTGGTGTTCACATAACGCTTGACATGAGGTGCTGGTGTCCACATACCGCTTGACATGAGGTGCTGGTGTCCACATACCGCTTGACATGAGGCGTTGGTGTCCACATACCGCTTGACATGAGGTGCTGGTGTCCACATACCGCTTGACATGAGGTGCTGGTGTCCACATACCGCTTGACATGAGGTGCTGGTGTCCACATACCACTTAACATGAGGTGCTGGCGTTCACATACCACTTGACATGAGGTGCTGGTGTTCACATACCGCCTGACATGAGGTGCTGGTGTCCACATACCGCTTGACATGAGGTGCTGGTGTCCACATACCGCTTGACATGAGGTGCTGGTGTCCACATACCGCTTGACATGAGGTGCTGGTGTCCACATACCGCTTGACATGAGGTGCTGGTGTCCACATACCACTTAACATGAGGTGCTGGTGTCCACATACCACTTAAAATGAGGTGCTGGTGTCCACATACCGCTTAACATGAGGTGCTGGTGTTCACATACCGCTTAACATGAGGTGCTAGTGTCCACATACCACTTGACATGAGGTGCTGGTGTCCACATAACACTTGACATGAGGTGCTGGTGTCCACATACCGCTTGACATGAGGTGCTGGTGTCCACATACCGCTTGACATGAGGTGCTGGTGTCCACATACCGCTTGACATGAGGTGCTGGTGTCTATTTCCTGCTTGACATGAGGTGCTGGTGCCAGCCTCCACTTGACATGAGGTGCTGGTGTCTTGTTTCCCGCTTGACATGAGGTGCTGGTGTCTGTTTCCTGCTTGACATGAGGTGCTGGTGTCCGTTTCCCGCATGACATGAGGTGCTGGTGTCCACATACCACTTGACATAAGGTGCTGGTGTCCGCTTCCCGCTTGACATGAGGTGCTGGTGTCTGCTTCCCGCTTGACATGAGGTGCTGGTGTCCACATACCACTTGACATGAGGTGCTTGTGTCCGCTTCCCGCTTGACATGAGGTGCTGGTATCTGCTTCCCGCTTGACATGAGGTGCTGGTGTCCACATACCGCTTGACATGAGGCGTTGGTGTCCACATACCGCTTGACATGAGGTGCTGGTGTCCACATACCACTTAACATGAGGTGCTGGTGTCCACATACCACTTAACATGAGGTGCTGGTGTCCACATACCACTTAACATGAGGTGCTGGTGTCCACATACCGCTTGACATGAGGTGCTGGTGTCCACATACCACTTAACATGAGGTGCTGGTGTCCACATACCACTTAACATGAGGTGCTGGTGTCCACATACCACTTAACATGAGGTGCTGGTGTCCACATACCGCTTGACATGAGGTGCTGGTGTCCACATACCACTTAACATGAGGTGCTGGTGTCCACATACCACTTAACATGAGGTGCTGGTGTCCACATACCACTTAACATGAGGTGCTGGTGTCCACATACCACCTAACATGAGGTGCTGGTGTCCACATACCACCTAACATGAGGTGCTGGTGTCCACATACCACCTAACATGAGGTGCTGGTGTCCACATACCACCTAACATGAGGTGCTGGTGTCCATATACCACTTAACATGAGGTGCTGGTGTCCACATACCACCTAACATGAGGTGCTGGTGTCCACATACCACTTAACATGAGGTGCTGGTGTCCACATGCCACCTAACATGAGGTGCTGGTGTCCACATACCACCTAACATGAGGTGCTGGTGTCCACATACCACCTAACATGAGGTGCTGGTGTCCACATATCACCTAACATGAGGTGCTGGTGTCCACATACCACCTAACATGAGGTGCTGGTGTCCACATACCACCTAACATGAGGTGCTGGTGTCCACATACCACCTAACATGAGGTGCTGGTGTCCACATACCACCTAACATGAGGTGCTGGTGTCCACATACCACCTAACATGAGGTGCTGGTGTCCACATACCACTTAACATGAGGTGCTGGTGTCCACATACCATTTAACATGAGGTGCTGGTGTCCACATACCACCTAACATGAGGTGCTGGTGTCCACATACCACTTAACATGAGGTGCTGGTGTCCACATATCACCTAACATGAGGTGCTGGTGTCCACATACCGCCTAACATGAGGTGCTGGTGTCCACATACCACCTAACATGAGGTGCTGGTGTCCACATACCACCTAACATGAGGTGCTGGTGTCCACATACCACCTAACATGAGGTGCTGGTGTCCACATACCACCTAACATGAGGTGCTGGTGTCCACATACCACCTAACATGAGGTGCTGGTGTCCACATACCACCTAACATGAGGTGCTGGTGTCCACATACCACCTAACATGAGGTGCTGGTGTCCACATACCACCTAACATGAGGTGCTGGTGTCCACACACCACCTAACATGAGGTGCTGGTGTCCACATACCACCTAACATGAGGTGCTGGTGTCCACACACCACCTAACATGAGGTGCTGGTTTCCACATACCACCTAACATGAGGTGCTGGTGTCCACATACCACCTAACATGAGGTGCTGGTGTCCACACACCACCTAACATGAGGTGCTGGTGTCCACACACCACCTAACATGAGGTGCTGGTGTCCACATACCACCTAACATGAGGTGCTGGTGTCCACATACCACCTAACATGTCTCTCAAGGAGATCATCACCGTAATAAACAATGTTTATTTTTTCATAGGATTTTCACGATTTAAATAAAATTTCGTAAGAGTATTTTGATTTACAATAATTTTTATTATTTTTTAATTTTTTTAATTTTTTTTTATGATTTATATTCACTTTCGGTTTACATGGATTTTTTCCACACTTTTTTTACCATTAACTTGGATTTTTGCGGGGTTTTTTTATGCTCGCTAATATTTTTTATATTATTATTAAAATTAACATTAATTTTTCGCATTGTTTCCATGACTTGCACTAATTTTTTTTTGCATTATTTATACACATTTTCGATTTTTTAAATAATTTTTAAGATATTTTAACCACAAGTCTCACAACGCTAGAGTGAACGAAAAAAAAATATTTTATTGATTTTTGAATATATATGTATATATATATATATATATATATATATATATATATATATATATATATATATTTATATATATATATATATATATATATATATATATATATATATATATATATATATATATATATATATATATATATATATATATATATATATATATATATATATATAGTACTGCAGTTTAGATACATCCTCTCTCACTGCATCTCATAGCTATACTCTATCTCTTTCTCCTCTCTCTTTCTCCTTCATCTTCTCCCTCTCCTCCTCCTCCATCTTACCTTCCTGATGGTCCAGGCTTCATTTTTTTGCTGTCTCGTTCACGGTTTATCCGCATCATCCATCACAAGCTTCATGAGCGGGTCTCTCCTCACCTCCTGAAGACGCTGCTTCTTATGGCTCCTCTTTACACCCATTTATGAGACAATATAAATATTATTTAAGAGGCGACCACTTGTGCAGAGACTTCACGTGCGCTGGGAATCCACTTGTGCTAGGAACGCTGGGAATCAAGTGCTGGGAATTCCCAGCTGCTGAGCACTGCTGCTCTTGTTCCTGTGTCTTTCAGAATTGAGTACCCTTATGAGGAGACAATAATGTGTAATGGTTCTTATTAACTGAGAATCTTGAAGAACAGGAGGAGAATGAGGTAATCAGTCCCTCAACCTTGAGTCGATGTGGTCAGACACTGCAACTTCTTGGGATCTTAATACTTGGGAATTCTTCGCTTGCCTAATTCTTGGGCACGACCTACTTCAACATTGAACAAATGTGACACCACCTATGACTGCTGCACCTCTCCTACCAACGGTTTATAAGCTCCTTCTCCGCACGTATGCCGTATTCTATTCAAGATTGATGGACTGACCACATCGACTCAAGGTTGAGGGACTGATTACCTCATTCTCCTCCTGTTCTTCAAGATTCTCCTTTGTATGGACTGATGAAGCCACTGTGTGGCGAAACGTTTCCTCAATAAAGATACCCAAGAGTTGCACATGTGTCTAATTTATCAACATGTCGGTTCTCTGAACCATTTATCTAGTTACTAGTGTACCATCCTGGTCGCTGCTTAGTCACTGGTGTACCATCCTGGTCGCTGCCTAGTCGCTAGTGTACCCCTGGTCGCTGCCTAGTCACTAGTGTACCATCCTGGTCGCTGCCTAGTCACTAGTGTACCATCCTGGTCGCTGCCTAGTCACTAGTGTACCATCCTGGTCGCTGCCTAGTCACTAGTGTACCATCCTGGTCGCTGCCTAGTCGCTAGTGTACCATCCTGGTCGCTGCCTAGTCACTAGTGTACCATCCTGGTCGCTGCCTAGTCACTAGTGTACCATCCTGGTCGCTGCCTAGTCGCTAGTGTACCCCTGGTCGCTGCCTAGTCACTAGTGTACCATCCTGGTCGCTGCCTAGTCACTAGTGTACCATCCTGGTCGCTACCTAGTCACTAGTGAACGACCAAGACGATCTCGTGTGGACACTAAACAGACGAAGCAAGTGTCGTTTCTGGTGATTCGTTTCACACTTGTGAGATATATTTACTTGCCCCGTGGAGAAAATGTGAGAGAGGAAGAGAGAGAAAGTAAAGGATGTAACAGTGTACCAGCGAGGCGTTACATGGGAGATATCGCATTTCTTGGGGAGAATTCGTGAAACATGTAAATATTCTTGGCCAATTAGTGCGGCCTTGGGTTAACTGGTGATTAATAGGCAGACTGAACGAGCTGTATACTTGATGAAGGGGGGGCGGGGGGGGGGGGTGTGGTGGGGATGGTGGTGTGGTGGGTTGGTGGTGGTGGGGTGTGGTGGGATGGTGATGGTAGTGTGCTGGGGTGGTGGTGATGATGGTGGTGTGGTAGGAGCGGTGGTACTGTGTGGGGGTGGTGGTGTGGTGGGGGGTGGTGGTGTGGTGGGGGTGGTGGTAGTGTGGTAGAGGTGCATGATACATCTGCATGGTTCGCACGCCTGCATGGTTCATACACCTGCATGGTTCACACACCTGCATAGTTCACACACCTGCATGGTTCACACACCTCCTGCATGATTCACACGTGCATGATTCACACACCTGCATGATTCATACACATCTGCATGACTCACACACACCCGCATGATTCACACGTGCATGATTCACACACCTGCATGATTCACACACACCTGCATGATTCACACACCTGCATGGTTCACACACACCTGTATGATTCACACACCTGCATGGTTCACACATACACACCTGCATGGTTCACACATATACACACACCTGCATGGTTCACACATACACACCTGCATGGTTCACACATATACACACACCTGCATGGTTCACACATACACACACCTGCATGGTTCACACACACCTGCATGGTTCACACACACACACCTGCATGGTTCACACATACATACCTGCATGGTTCACACACACACCTGCATGGTTCACACACACACACCTGCATGGTTCACACATGCACACACCTGCATAGTTCACACACACACACACACCTGCGTGGTTCACACACACACACCTGCATGGTTCACACATACACACACCTGCATGGTTCACACACACACACACACACCTGCATGATTCACACACACACACACACACCTGCATGGTTCACACACACACACACACACCTGCATGGTTCACACACACACACACATACCTGCATGGTTCACATACACATACACACCTGCATGGTTCAAACACACACACACACACCTCAAAGGCGATGGGACCGGACATCTCCCCATGGGTCCTTAGAGAAAGAGAAGAGATGCTGTGCGTGCCTCTAACCACAATCTTCAACACATCCCTTGAAACTGGGCAACTACCTGAGAAATGGAAGACAGCTAATGTAGTCCCCATATTTAAGAAAGGAAACAGAAACGAGGCACTAAACTACAGACCTGTGTCTCTGACATGTATTGTGTGCAAAGTCATGGAGAAGATTATCAGGAGGAGAGTGGTCGAATACCTGGAAAGGAACAAGATTATAAATGAAAACCAGCATGGGTTCATGGAAGGCAAATCTTGTATCACAAACCTCCTGGAGTTTTATGACAAGGTAACAGAAGTAAGACACGAGAGAGAGGGGTGGGTAGATTGCGTTTTCCTAGACTGCAGGAAGGCCTTTGACACAGTTCCCCACAAGAGATTAGTGCAGAAGCTGGAGGATCAGGCGCATGTAAAAGGGAGGGCACTGCAATGGATCAGGGAATACCTGACAGGGAGGCAGCAACGAGTCATGGTACGTGAAGAGGTATTAGAATGGGCGCCTGTTACGAGCGGGGTCCCACAGGGGTCAGTTCTAGGACCAGTGCTATTTTTGATATATGTGAACGACATGATGGAAGGAATAGACTCTGAAGTGTCCCTGTTCGCAGATGATGTGAAGTTGATGAGAAGAATTAAATCGGACGAGGATGAGGCAGGACTGCAAAGAGACCTGGACAGGCTGGACATGTGGTCCAGTAACTGGCTTCTCGAATTCAATCCAGCCAAATGCAAAGTCATGAAGATTGGGAAGGGGCAAAGAAGACCTCAGACAGAGTATAGGCTAGGTGGACAAAGACTACAGACCTCACTCAGGGAGAAAGACCTTGGGGTGACCATAACACCGAGCACATCACCGGAGGCACACATCAACCAAATAACTGCTGCAGCATACGGGCGCCTGGCAAACCTGAGAATAGCGTTCCGATACCTTAATAAGGAATCGTCCAAGACACTGTACACTGTGTATGTTAAGCCCATACTGGAGTATGCAGCACCAGTCTGGAACCCACACCTGGTCAAGCACGTCAAGAAGTTAGAGAAAGTACAAAGGTTTGCAACAAGGCTAGTCCCAGAGCTCAGGGGAATGTCGTACGAGTAAAGGTTAAGGGAAATCGGACTGACGACACTGGAGGACAGAAGGGTCAGGGGAGACATGATAACGACATACAACATACTGCGGGGAATAGACAAGGTGGACAGAGATAGAATGTTCCAGAGAGGGGACACAGGGACAAGGGGTCACAACTGGAAGCTGAAGACTCAGACGAGTCACAGGGACGTTAGGAAGTATTTCTTCAGTCATAGAGTTGTCAGCAAGTGGAATAGCCTAGCAAGTGAAGTAGTGGAGGCAGGAACCATACATAGTTTTAAGAAGAGGTATGACAAAGCTCAGGAAGCAGAGAGAGAGAGGATCCAGTAGCGATCAGTGAAGAGGCGGGGCCAGGAGCTGAGTCTCGACCCCTGCAACCACAATTAGGTGAGTACAATTAGGTGAGTACACACACGCACACACACACACACACACACTTGCATGGTTCACACACCTGCATGACTTATGCTGCCGTCTGTCCAGATTTTCCCGAGTGGGTTCAGGTTAGTGGGAAGTGGGACTGAAGTCAAAACCATGTTTACTTCTCATATTCCACCACACGGGATGAGTTTCCCTGGTATTATACAAGGATGAGTAAACTGAAGGACCATCTGGTATTGTACAAGGTTGAGTATACAGGAGGACTACCTGGTAGTGTACCAGGTTGACTATACTGGAGACTGGCCAGGTGAATCTCGAGTTTGTAGTTAGAAGGCAGTGATAGTCGTGGTATTTATTTGTTGACAAAATGACATTGTAAATAAGTCATAACCAATAAATAATAAAGAAAATGTAAGGACAGAGAGCATAAATAAACATAACACGACTTTTATTAAATATTCCTAACCTGAATGAGAAATAAACGTGTTAATTACAGGTAATGTAAACAGTGAGAATGAAAGACCTCTCCCCGGAGAAGCTTTCTTACCCAGAGTAACCACACCCAGGCAGCGTTCCTACCCAGAGTAACTACACCCAGGCAGCGTTCCTACCCAGAGTAACTACACCCAGGCAGCGTTCCTACCCAGAGTAACTACACCCAGGCAGCGTTCCTACCCAGAGTAACTACACCCAGGCAGCGTTCCTACCCAGAGTAACTACACCCAGGCAGCTTTATTACCCAGAGTAACTACACTCAGGCAGCGTTCCTACCCAGAGTAACTACACTCAGGCAGCGTTCCTACCCAGAGTAACTACACTCAGGCAGCGTTCCTACCCAGAGTAACTACACTCAGGCAGCGTTCCTACCCAGAGTAACTACACTCAGGCAGCGTTCCTACCCAGAGTAACTACGCTCAGGCAGCGTTCCTACCCAGAGTAACTACACTCAGGCAGCGTTCCTACCCAGAGTAACTACACTCAGGCAGCGTTCCTACCCAGAGTAACTACACTCAGGCAGCGTTCCTACCCAGAGTAACTACACTCAGGCAGCGTTCCTACCCAGAGTAACTACACTCAGGCAGCGTTCCTACCCAGAGTAACTACACCCAGGCAGCGTTCCTACCCAGAGTAACTACACTCAGGAAGCGTTCCTACCCAGAGTAACTACACTCAGGCAGCGTTCCTACCCAGAGTAACTACACTCAGGCAGCGTTCCTACCCAGAGTAACTACGCTCAGGCAGCGTTCCTACCCAGAGTAACTACACTCAGGCAGCGTTCCTACCCAGAGTAACTACACTCAGGCAGCGTTCCTACCCAGAGTAACTACACTCAGGCAGCGTTCCTACCCAGAGTAACTACACTCAGGCAGCGTTCCTACCCAGAGTAACTACACTCAGGCAGCGTTCCTACCCAGAGTAACTACACTCAGGCAGCGTTCCTACCCAGAGTAACTACACTCAGGCAGCGTTCCTACCCAGAGTAACTACACTCAGGCAGCGTTCCTACCCAGAGTGACTACACTCAGGCAGCGTTCCTACCCAGAGTAACTACACTCAGGCAGCGTTCCTACCCAGAGTAACTACACTCAGGCAGCGTTCCTACCCAGAGTAACTACACTCAGGCAGCGTTCCTACCCAGAGTAACTACACTCAGGCAGCGTTCCTACCCAGAGTAACTACACTCAGGCAGCGTTCCTACCCAGAGTAACTACACTCAGGCAGCGTTCCTACCCAGAGTAACTACACTCAGGCAGCGTTCCTACCCAGAGTAACTACACTCAGGCAGCGTTCCTACCCAGAGTGACTACACTCAGGCAGCGTTCCTACCCAGAGTAACTACACTCAGGCAGCGTTCCTACCCAGAGTAACTACACTCAGGCAGCGTTCCTACCCAGAGTAACTACACTCAGGCAGCGTTCCTACCCAGAGTAACTACGCTCAGGCAGCGTTCCTACCCAGAGTAACTACACTCAGGCAGCGTTCCTACCCAGAGTAATTACACTCAGGCAGCGTTCCTACCCAGAGTAACTACACTCAGGCAGCGTTCCTACCCAGAGTAACTACACTCAGGCAGCGTTCCTACATAGAGTAACTACACTCAGGCAGCGTTCCTACCCAGAGTAACTACACCCAGGCAGCGTTCCTACCCAGAGTAACTACACTCAGGAAGAGTTCCTACCCAGAGTAACTACACTCAGTCAGCGTTCCTACCCAGAGTAACTACACTCAGGCAGCGTTCCTACCCAGAGTAACTACGCTCAGGCAGCGTTCCTACCCAGAGTAACTACACTCAGGCAGCGTTCCTACCCAGAGTAACTACGCTCAGGCAGCGTTCCTACCCAGAGTAACTACACTCAGGCAGCGTTCCTACCCAGAGTAACTACACTCAGGCAGCGTTCCTACCCAGAGTAACTACACTCAGGCAGCGTTCCTACCCAGAGTAACTACACTCAGGCAGCGTTCCTACCCAGAGTAACTACACTCAGGCAGCGTTCCTACCCAGAGTAACTACACTCAGGCAGCGTTCCTACCCAGAGTAACTACACTCAGGCAGCGTTCCTACCCAGAGTAACTACACTCAGGCAGCGTTCCTACTCAGAGTAACTACACTCAGGCAGCGTTCCTACCCAGAGTGACTACACTCAGGCAGCGTTCCTACCCAGAGTAACTACACTCAGGCAGCGTTCCTACCCAGAGTAACTACACTCAGGCAGCGTTCCTACCCAGAGTAACTACACTCAGGCAGCGTTCCTACCCAGAGTAACTACACTCAGGCAGCGTTCCTACCCAGAGTAACTACACTCAGGCAGCGTTCCTACCCAGAGTAACTACACTCAGGCAGCGTTCCTACCCAGAGTAACTACACTCAGGCAGCGTTCCTACCCAGAGTAACTACACTCAGGCAGCATTCCTACCCAGAGTAACTACACTCAGGCAGCGTTCCTACCCAGAGTAACTACACCCAGGCAGCGTTCCTACCCAGAGTAACTACACCCAGGCAGCGTTCCTACCCAGAGTAACTACACTCAGGCAGCGTTCCTACCCAGAGTAACTACACTCAGGCAGCGTTCCTACCCAGAGTAACTACACTCAGGCAGCGTTCCTACCCAGAGTAACTACACTCAGGCAGCATTCCTACCCAGAGTAACTACACTCAGGCAGCATTCCTACCCAGAGTAACTACACTCAGGCAGCGTTCCTACCCAGAGTAACTACACCCAGGCAGCGTTCCTACCCAGAGTATCTACAGTGACGCTTGTCTTTATTAAGCATCAAGGAAGGTGAAGAAGTAAGAAGCAACTAGGAAAATGAAGAGATAAGAAGAACAGGTGAGGATATATCTAAAGACAGCAATAAATACATAGTGGAAGATGTATCTGCAGATGGAGAAGTTACTCCTCATGTCATGTAGGGGGGTAATTATTAGGGGAATATGGGGGTAATTATTAGGGGAATATGGGGGTAAGAGGAGGGAGTTAGTAGGCATGGAACAGGCAGGCGAAGTGGTAGGAGAGATGATTAGCGGAGGTTGGTAGAAAAAACCATACCCCCGGCCGGGATTGAACCCGCGGTCATAGAGTCTCAAAACTCCAGTCCGTCGCGTTAGCCACTAGACCAGCTAGCCACAATAAGATTCATCCAACTAGGTATATTTCTACACCATAGGAAGGTTAGCACAGGCACCTCTGTGACCACAAATGCAAGTTTTTACAGACGAATCTCCAGCTAGCGTGGCCGTGACGAACTCTAGCTCAAGTCCCCTCACTGCCGTCAACATGACGGCAGTGTTCAATCCCGGCCGGGGGTATGGTTTGTTTGCAATCGTGTCATTACGATTTCTTGAGTCGTGAGGTTGGTAGGTAGGTAATGTGAGGTCACTGGTGACTACACCTTCACCTCTCATTACTCTACCCGCCACACTACACTACTCACCCTCTCACTACTTTAACTAAACATAAATAAATGGAGAAAATAACTGGGACAGTGAATATTACTATTCTACTCAAACACAGTTTATTATTAAGTCCTTGTACAATAATATATTTGGGAACAGGAGAACATTATTGTGGTTTAGATAAATGGGGTGGTACACATAAGCAGTGAGACAGGGAACACAATCAACTTGACCAAAATGAATATAACTTACAATATAGCACAGAGGACAGTTCACTACAGGAACTAAGCCACAGGTCCCAAGACCTACACAGCACGAGTACTGCTCCAAGCCAGTACTCTGCCCAATGTCTCCAACAGTCTCCTCCAGAGACTTCAGCAGCCTTCTCCCGAGCCCTGCACCCCAGCAGCAGCTCCGCTCGAAGTCTCTGCTCAGGAGCTCTGCACCCCAGCAGCAGCTCCGCACGAATCTCTTGATCATGCTCTTCCTTGGGCTTTTATGGTGGTCCAAGCACCCTCCACAACCACGTGTACGACCTGACGCCTAGGTCTGTCGCCGTCAAGAACGAAAGACCTCAGACGTGGGCGTGGCTACAGACGTTTGCCAAGGCAAGGTGTGACCATATAATTGGTTAAGTTAGGTCTCCCCAGAGACCTCACAAGCCCAGCTGAACTACATCACACTCAAACCACCAGAAGACTTGAGAGTGAAATGAAATAACCGAATCACAGAGGAGTTGAGGGAGGTAGTTGCCAGCAGAAGGTAAGAGAGTGTACAGGGGCTTCACCGCTAGTGCTAAATCACACATATACAACACGGAAAAAACAGTGAAGAGAGTCATGCATTAATGTGATGAGAATGATGGTGTAAGCGAGACAGCT
>NC_091304.1:13772624-13815124 GCF_038502225.1 Cherax quadricarinatus | reverse complement strand
GTATTTATCCAACCTATTTTTAAAGCTACACAACGTTCTGGCCTCTATAACGGTACTTGGGAGTTTGTTCCACTCATCCACAACTCTATTACCAAACCAGTACTTTCCTATATCCTTCCTGAATCTGAATTTTTCCAACTTAAAACCATTGTTGCGAGTCCTGTCTAGGCTAGATATTTTCAGCACACTATTTACATCCCCTTTATTTATTCCTGTCTTCCATTTATACACCTCAATCATATCCCCCCTAATTCTACGTCTTTCTAGAGAGTGCAGTTTCAGGGCCCTTAGTCTATCCTCATAGGGAAGGTTTCTGATACATGGGATCATCTTTGTCATCTTCCTTTGTACATTTTCCAGAGAATTTATATCCATTCTGTAATACGGTGACCAAAACTGTGCAGCATAATCTAAATGAGGCCTAACCAAGGATGTATAGAGTTGAAGAACAACCTGAGGACTCCTATTATTTATGCTTCTTGATATGAAGCCAAGGATTCTATTAGCTTTATTGCGAACACTTATGCACTGTTGTCTTGGTTTCAGATTACTGCTAACCAGAACTCCTAAATCTTTTTCGCAATCCGTAATATTAAGATCTACATTATTTAGTTTATATGTGGCATGGTTATTGTCCTGTCCAACATTTAGAACTTTGCATTTGTCTATATTAAACTGCATCTGCCACTTCTCCGACCACTGCATCAGTCTATTCAAATCTTCCTGGAGTGCTCGAATGTCCTCGTCAGAATGAATTCGACGGCCTATTTTGGTGTCATCGGCAAACTTGCCGATGTCGCTCTTTATGCCCTCATCTATGTCGTTTATGTAGATTGTGAACAGCAGGGGGCCCAACACTGACCCCTGTGGAACACCGCTCGTGACGCTTCCCCACTCTGATTTCTCCCCATTTATGCAAACTCTCTGCTGCCTATTTGTCAACCATGCCTCTATCCAGGAAAAAATTTCTCCTCCTATTCCATGTGCTTTAATTTTCCTCAATAGTCTCTGATGTGGGACCCTGTCAAAAGCCTTACTGAAGTCCATATACACAATATCATATTCATTACCATGATCTACCTCCTCAAATACCTTAGTGAAAAAAGTTAATAAATTCGTAAGGCAGGAACGCCCCTTTGTAAAACCATGCTGAGATTCGTTGATTAATTTATGCTTTTCAAGGTGGCTACGAACTGCCTCGGCAATTATTGATTCCATAAATTTTCTCACTATGGAGGTTAGGCTTATTGGTCTATAGTTCGAAGCTAAGGACCTGTCACCTGTTTTGAAAATAGGTATCACATTTGCCATTTTCCACTTATCTGGCACCATGCCAGTTTGTAGTGATATGTTGAAAAGATTAGCCAAAGGTGTGCTAAGCTCCTCTTTACATTCCTTTAGAACCCTTGCATACAGTTCATCAGGGCCTGGGGATTTGTTAGGTTTTAATTTATCTATTTGCCTAAGGACCATGTCACTTGTGACCCTAATAGTGCACAGTTTATTATCGTCCTGTTCTACATAATTTATCATTACTGGAATATCGCTGGTATCCTCCTGTGTAAAAACTGAGAGGAAGTATGTGTTAAAAATTCTACACATTTCCTTATCACTGTCAGTGAGCTGACCCGAGGAACTTTTGAGTGGGCCTATCTTGTCCCTGATCTTACTTCTGTATACCTGAAAGAATCCTTTTGGGTTAGTCTTCGATTCTTTTGCAACTTTAACCTCATAATCTCTTTTTGCTTTTCTAATTCCCTTTTTTATTTCTCTCTTTAACTGAATATATCGATTTCTCAATTGCCCCTCTCCTCTTTTGATTTGCCTATATATGCCTCTCTTTTGACCAATCAGATATTTTAATCTATTGTTCATCCATTTAGGATCATTTTTGTTTGATCTGATTTCCCTATTTGGAACATAATTTGACTGAGCAGCTAGAACTATGCCCTGGAAAGCATCATATCGGCAACCATCACCACCTACCTGACCCTTAGTCAGGTCATTCCAGTTCAGCCCACCTAAGTAATTTTTCAGTCCTATGAAATCAGCCAAGCGAAAGTCAGGGACGGAGGCTTGATTGCCATTATTAGGGGAATTCCATGATATATTAAAACTGAGTGATTTGTGATCACTCTCCCCAAGCTCATCATTAACCTCAAGATTATTAATTAGTGTTTCCCTACTGGCAAGAACCAAGTCAAGGAGGTTATTTCCCCTAGTTGGGTCTGTCACAAACTGTTTTAAAAAACAATCCTGGATCGTATCAAGAAAGTCACCCGACTCTAAATTTCCTGTCAAATTGCTCCAGTCAATCTGTCTATAGTTGAAATCTCCCATTAGCACAACATTTTCGTATGTAGATGCCTTACGAATTTCGTCCCATAGAAGTTTACTGCACTCCCTATCAAGATTTGGGGCCCTGTAAATCACACCCAAAATTAGTTTTTCTCGGCCCTCGAGAAGCTGTAACCAAACAGATTCAGTGGCTGACGCTTCTAATTTAATATCTTGTCTAACACAACAATTTAAATTGTCTCTGACATACATCGCTACTCCACCACCTTTCCTGTTGACCCTGTCAGTGTGGAATAATTTATAGCCTTGTATGTGACATTCAGAGGGCATCTCTCTATCTTTCAGATTGAGCCAGGTCTCTGTTATAGCAATAATATCTATGTTTCCTGCACTTGCAATTAATCTTAGCTCATCTATCTTATTTCTAACACTCTACCACACCTCTCCCACCACACCTCTCCCACCACACCTCTCTCACCACACCTCTCCCACCACACCTCTCCCACCACACCTCTCCCACCACACCTCTCCCACCACACCTCTCCCACCACACCTCTCCCACCACTCCTCTCCCACCACACCTCTCCCACCACACCTCTCCCACCACACCTCTCCCACCACACCTCTCCCACCACACCTCTCCCACCACACCTCTCCCACAACACCTCTCCCACCACACCTCTCCCACCACACCTCTCCCAAAACACCTCTCCCAAAACACCTCTCCCACCACACCTCTCCCACCACACCTCTCCCACCACACCTCTCTCACCACACCTCTCCCACCACTCCTCTCCCACCACTCCTCTCCCACCACACCTCTCCCACCACACCTCTCCCACCACACCTCTCCCACCACACCTCTCCCACCACACCTCTCCCACCACTCCTCTCCCACCACACCTCTCCCACCACACCTCTCTCACCACACCTCTCCCACCACACCTCTCCCACCACACCTCTCCCACCACACCTCTCCCACAACACCACTCCCACAACACCTCTCCCACCACACCTCTCCCACCACACCTCTCCCACCACACCTCTCCCACCACTCCTCTCCCAACACACCTCTCCCACCACACCTCTCCCACCACACCTCTCCCACCACACCTCTCCCACCACTCCTCTCCCACCACACCTCTCCCACCACACCTCCCACCACACCTCTCCCACCACACCTCTCCCACCACTCCTCTCCCACCACACCTCTCCCACCACACCTCTCCCACCACACCTCTCCCACAACACCTCTCCCACCACCCCGCGCCCACCACACCTCTCCCACCACCCCTCTCCCCCCACTCCTCTCCCCCCACACCTCTCCCCCCACACCTCTCCCAGCACACCTCTCCCACCACACCTCACCCACCACACCTCTCCCACCACACCTCTCCCACCACACGTCTCCCACCACTCCTCTCCCACCACACCTCTCCCACCACACCTCTCCCACCACACCTCTCCCACCACACCTCACCCACCACACCTCTCCCACCACACCTCTCCCACCACACGTCTCCCACCACTCCTCTCCCACCACACCTCTCCCACCACACCTCCCACCACACCTCTCCCACCACACCTCTCCCACCACTCCTCTCCCACCACACCTCTCCCACCACACCTCTCCCACCACACCTCTACCACAACACCTCTCCCACCACACCTCTCCCACCACACCTCTCCCACCACACCTCTCCCACCACTCCTCTCCCACCACACCTCTCCCACCACACCTCTCCCACCACACCTCTCCCACCACACCTCACCCACCACACCTCTCCCACCACACCTCTCCCACCACACCTCTCCCACCACACCTCTCCCATCACACCTCTCCCACCACACCTCTCCCACCACACCTCTCCCACCACACCTCTCCCACCACACCTCTCCCACCACACCTCGCCCACCACTCTTCTCCCACCACACCTCTCCCACCACACCTCTCCCACCACACCTCTTCCACCACACCTCTTCCACCACACCTCTCCCACCACAACTCTCCCACTACTCCTCTCCTACCACACCTCTTCCATCACACCTCTCCCACCACACCTCTCCCACCACTCCTCTCCTACCACTCCTCTCCCACCACACCTCTCCCACCACACCTCTCCCACCACTCCTCTCCCACCACACCTCTCCCACTACTCCTCTCCTACCACACCTCTCCCACCACACCTCTCCCACCACTCCTCTCCCACCACACCTCTCCCACTACTCCTCTAGCACCACACCTCGCCCACCACTCCTTTCCCACCACACCTCTCCCAGTACACCTCTCCCACCACACCTCTCCCACTACACCTCTCCTACCACACCTCTCCCACCACACCTCTCCCACCACTCCTCTCCCACCACACCTCTCCCACTACTCCTCTAGCACCACACCTCGCCCACCACTCCTCTCCCACCACACCTCTCCCACACACCTCTCACACCACACCTCTCCCACCACACCTCTCCCACCACACCTCTCCCACCACACCTCTCCCACCACTCCGCTCCCACCACACCTCTCCCACCACTCCTATAGCACCACACCTCGCCCACCACTCTTCTCCCACCACACGTCTCCCACCACACCTCTCCCACCACACCTCTTCCACCACACCTCTTCCACCACACCTCTCCCACCACAACTCTCCCACTACTCCTCTCCTACCACACCTCTTCCACCACACCTCTCCCACCACACCTCTCCCACCACTCCTCTCCTACCACTCCTCTCCCACCACACCTCTCCCACCACTCCTCTCCTACCACTCCTCTCCCACCACACCTCTCCCACCACTCCTCTCCCACCACTCCTCTCCCACCACTCCTCTCCCACCACTCCTCTCCCACCACTCCTCTCCCACCACTCCTCTCCCACCAATCATCTCCCACCACACCTCTCAGACCACTCCTCGAGTGTTCTCGACAACACTGTTCTTGACCTCACTGTTCTTGTTTTTTACTGGTAAGATAGTTGTTTTTATCGCTCTCAAGGTCTCGTCTGGAACGTCAGTGCTGGAAAAATACAAGTAAATCAACGATGATGAATCCTTGAAGAAGTACGTCAGTGTTGGCATCCAGGTAGTGTCAGTGTTGGGATCCATGTAGTGTCAGTGTTGGGATCCAGGTAGTGTCAGTGTTGGGATCCAGGTAGTGTCAGTGTTGGGATCCAGGTAGTGTCAGTGTTGGGATCCAGGTAGTGTCAGTGTTGGGATCCAGGTAGTATCAGTGTTGGGATCCAGGTAGTGGCAGTGGTGGGATCCAGGTAGTGTCAGTGTTGGGATACAGGTAGTGTCAGTGTTGGCATCCAGGTAGTGTCAGTGTTGGGATCCATGTAGTGTCAGTGTTGGGATCCAGGTAGTGTCAGTGTTGGGATCCAGGTAGTGTCAGTGTTGGGATCCAGGTAGTGTCAGTGTTGGGATCCAGGTAGTGTCAGTGTTGGGATCCAGGTAGTATCAGTGTTGGGATCCAGGTAGTGTCAGTGTTGGGATCCAGGTAGTATCAGTGTTGGGATCCAGGTAGTGGCAGTGGTGGGATCCAGGTAGTGTCAGTGTTGGGATCCAGGTAGTGTCAGTGTTGGGATCCAGGTAGTGTCAGTGTTGGGATCCAGGTAGTATCAGTGTTGGGATCCAGGTAGTGTCAGTGTTGGGATCCAGGTAGTATCAGTGTTGGGATCCAGGTAGTGTCAGTGTAGGGATCCAGGTAGTATCAGTGTTGGGATCCAGGTAGTGGCAGTGGTGGGATCCAGGTAGTGTCAGTGTTGGGATCCGGGTAGTGTCAGTGTTGGGATCCAGGTAGTGTCAGTGTTGGGATCCAGGTAGTGTCAGTGTTGGGATCCAGGTAGTGTCAGTGTTGGGATCCAGGTAGTGGCAGTGTTGGGATCCAGGTATTGTCAGTGTTGGGATCCAGGTAGTGTCAGTGTTGGGATCCATGTAGTGTCAGTGTTGGGATCCAGGTAGTGTCAGTGTTGGGATCCAGGAAGTGTCAGTGTTGGGATCCAGGTAGTGTCAGTGTTGGGATCCAGGTAGTGTCAGTGTTGGGATACAGGTAGTGTCAGTGTTGGGATCCAGGTAGTGTCAGTGTTGGGATCCAGGTAGTGTCAGTGTTGGGATCCAGGTAGTGTCAGTGTTGGGATCCAGGTAGTGTCAGTGTTGGGATCCAGGTAGTGTCAGTGTTGGGATCCAGGAAGTGTCAGTGTTGGGATCCAGGTAGTGTCAGTGTTAGGATCCAGGTAGTGTCAGTGTTGAAATCCAGGTAGTGTCAGTGTTGGGATCCAGGTAGTGTCAGTGTTGGGATCCAGGTAGTGTCAGTGTTGGGATCCAGGTAGTGGCAGTGGTGGGATCCAGGTAGTGTCAGTGTTGGGATCCAGGTAGTGTCAGTGTTGGGATCCAGGTAGTGTCAGTGTTGGGATCCAGGTAGTATCAGTGTTGGGATCCAGGTAGTGTCAGTGTTGGGATCCAGGTAGTATCAGTGTTGGGATCCAGGTAGTGTCAGTGTTGGGATCCAGGTAGTATCAGTGTTGGGATCCAGGTAGTGGCAGTGGTGGGATCCAGGTAGTGTCAGTGTTGGGATCCGGGTAGTGTCAGTGTTGGGATCCAGGTAGTGTCAGTGTTGGGATCCAGGTAGTGTCAGTGTTGGGATCCAGGTAGTGTCAGTGTTGGGATCCAGGTAGTGGCAGTGTTGGGATCCAGGTAATGTCAGTGTTGGGATCCAGGTAGTGTCAGTGTTGGGATCCATGTAGTGTCAGTGTTGGGATCCAGGTAGTGTCAGTGTTGGGATCCAGGAAGTGTCAGTGTTGGGATCCAGGTAGTGTCAGTGTTGGGATCCAGGTAGTGTCAGTGTTGGGATACAGGTAGTGTCAGTGTTGGGATCCAGGTAGTGTCAGTGTTGGGATCCAGGTAGTGTCAGTGTTTGGATCCAGGTAGTGTCAGTGTTGGGATCCAGGTAGTGTCAGTGTTGGGATCCAGGTAGTGTCAGTGTTGGGATCCAGGTAGTGTCAGTGTTGGGATCCAGGTAGTGTCAGTGTTAGGATCCAGGTAGTGTCAGTGTTGGGATCCAGGTAGTGTCAGTGTTGGGATCCAGGTAGTGTCAGTGTTGGGATCCAGGTAGTGTCAGTGTTGGGATCCAGGTAGTGTCAGTGTTGGGATCCAGGTAGTATCAGTGTTGGGATCCAGGTAGTGGCAGTGTTGGGATCCAGGTAGTGTCAGTGTTGGGATCCAGGTAGTGTCAGTGTTGGGATCCAGGTAGTGTCAGTGTTGGGATCCAGGTAGTGTCAGTGTTGGGATCCAGGTAGTGTCAGTGTTGGGATCCAGGTAGTGTCAGTGTTGGGATCCAGGAAGTATCAGTGTTGGGATCCAGGTAGTGTCAGTGTTGGGATCCAGGTAGTGTCAGTGTTGGGATCCAGGTAGTGTCAGTGTTGGGATCCAGGTAGTGTCAGTGTTGGGATCCAGGTAGTGTCAGTGTTGGGATCCAGGTAGTGTCAGTGTTGGGATCCAGGTAGTGTCAGTGTTGGGATCCAGGTAGTATCAGTGTTGGGATCCAGGTAGTGGCAGTGTTGGGATCCAGGTAGTGTCAGTGTTGGGATCCAGGTAGTGTCAGTGTTGGGATCCAGGTAGTGTCAGTGTTGGGATCCAGGTAGTGTCAGTGTTGGGATCCAGGTAGTGTCAGTGTTGGGATCCAGGAAGTATCAGTGTTGGGATCCAGGTAGTGGCAGTGTTGGGATCCAGGTAGTGTAAGTGTTGGGAACCAGGTAGTGTCAGTGTTGGGATCCAGGTAGTGTCAGTGTTGGGATCCAGGTAGTGTCAGTGTTGGGATCCAGGTAGTGTCAGTGTTGGGATCCAGGTAGTGTCAGTGTTGGGATCCAGGTAGTGTCAGTGTTGGGATCCAGGTAGTGTCAGTGTTGGGATCCAGGTAGTATCAGTGTTGGGATCCAGGTAGTGGCAGTGTTGGGATCCAGGTAGTGTTAGTGTTGGGATCCAGGTAGTGTCAGTGTTGGGATCCAGGTAGTGTCAGTGTTGGGATCCAGGTAGTGTCAGTGTTGGGATCCAGGTAGTGTCAGTGTTGGGATCCAGGTAGTATCAGTGTTGGGATCCAGGTAGTGGCAGTGTTGGGATCCAGGTAGTGTCAGTGTTGGGATCCAGGTAGTGTCAGTGTTGGGATATAGGGAGTGTCAGTGTTAGGATCCAGGGAGTTCCAATGTTTGGATCCAAATAGTGTCAGTGTTGGGATCCAGGTAGTGTCAGTGTTGGGATCCAGGTAGTGTCAGTGTTGGGATCCAGGTAGTGTCAGTGTTGGGATCTAGGGAGTGTCAGTGTTGGGATCCAGGGAGTTCCAAAGTTTGGATCCAAATAGTGTCAGTGTTGGGATTTAGGTAGTGTCAGTGTTGGGATCCAGAGAGTGTCAGTGTTAGGATCCCGGTAGTGTCAGTGTTGGGATCCAGGGAGTGTCAGTGTTGGGAACCAGGTAGTGTCAGTGTTGGGATCCAGGTAGTGTCAGTGTTGGGATCCAGGTAGTGTCAGTGTTGGGATCCAGGTAGTGTCAGTGTTGGGATCCAGGGAGTGTCAGTGTTGGGATCCAGGTAGTGTCAGTGTTGGGATCCAGGTAGTGTCAGTGTTGGGATCCAGGGAGTGTCAGTGTTGGGATCCAGGTAGTATCAGTGTTGGGATCCAGGTAGTGTCAGTGTTGGGATCCAGGTAGTATCAGTGTTGGGATCCAGGTAGTGTCAGTGTTGGGATCCAGGTAGTATCAGTGTTGGGATCCAGGTAGTGGCAGTGGTGGGATCCAGGTAGTGTCAGTGTTGGGATCCAGGTAGTGTCAGTGTTGGGATCCAGGTAGTGTCAGTGTTGGGATCCAGGTAGTATCAGTGTTGGGATCCAGGTAGTGTCAGTGTTGGGATCCAGGTAGTATCAGTGTTGGGATCCAGGTAGTGTCAGTGTTGGGATCCAGGTAGTATCAGTGTTGGGATCCAGGTAGTGGCAGTGGTGGGATCCAGGTAGTGTCAGTGTTGGGATCCGGGTAGTGTCAGTGTTGGGATCCAGGTAGTGTCAGTGTTGGGATCCAGGTAGTGTCAGTGTTGGGATCCAGGTAGTGTCAGTGTTGGGATCCAGGTAGTGGCAGTGTTGGGATCCAGGTAATGTCAGTGTTGGGATCCAGGTAGTGTCAGTGTTGGGATCCATGTAGTGTCAGTGTTGGGATCCAGGTAGTGTCAGTGTTGGGATCCAGGAAGTGTCAGTGTTGGGATCCAGGTAGTGTCAGTGTTGGGATCCAGGTAGTGTCAGTGTTGGGATACAGGTAGTGTCAGTGTTGGGATCCAGGTAGTGTCAGTGTTGGGATCCAGGTAGTGTCAGTGTTGGGATCCAGGTAGTGTCAGTGTTGGGATCCAGGTAGTGTCAGTGTTGGGATCCAGGTAGTGTCAGTGTTGGGATCCAGGTAGTGTCAGTGTTGGGATCCAGGTAGTGTCAGTGTTAGGATCCAGGTAGTGTCAGTGTTGGGATCCAGGTAGTGTCAGTGATGGGATCCAGGTAGTGTCAGTGTTGGGATCCAGGTAGTGTCAGTGTTGGGATCCAGGTAGTGTCAGTGTTGGGATCCAGGTAGTATCAGTGTTGGGATCCAGGTAGTGGCAGTGTTGGGATCCAGGTAGTGTCAGTGTTGGGATCCAGGTAGTGTCAGTGTTGGGATCCAGGTAGTGTCAGTGTTGGGATCCAGGTAGTGTCAGTGTTGGGATCCAGGTAGTGTCAGCGTTGGGATCCAGGTAGTGTGAGTGTTGGGATCCAGGAAGTATCAGTGTTGGGATCCAGGTAGTGTCAGTGTTGGGATCCAGGTAGTGTCAGTGTTGGGATCCAGGTAGTGTCAGTGTTGGGATCCAGGTAGTGTCAGTGTTGGGATCCAGGTAGTGTCAGTGTTGGGATCCAGGTAGTGTCAGTGTTGGGATCCAGGTAGTGTCAGTGTTGGGATCCAGGTAGTATCAGTGTTGTGATCCAGGTAGTGGCAGTGTTGGGATCCAGGTAGTGTCAGTGTTGGGATCCAGGTAGTGTCAGTGTTGGGATCCAGGTAGTGTCAGTGTTGGGATCCAGGTAGTGTCAGTGTTGGGATCCAGGTAGTGTCAGTGTTGGGATCCAGGAAGTATCAGTGTTGGGATCCAGGTAGTGGCAGTGTTGGGATCCAGGTAGTGTCAGTGTTGGGAACCAGGTAGTGTCAGTGTTGGGATCCAGGTAGTGTCAGTGTTGGGATCCAGGTAGTGTCAGTGTTGGGATCCAGGTAGTGTCAGTGTTGGGATCCAGGAAGTATCAGTGTTGGGATCCAGGTAGTGGCAGTGTTGGGATCCAGGTAGTGTCAGTGTTGGGAACCAGGTAGTGTCAGTGTTGGGATCCAGGTAGTGTCAGTGTTGGGATCCAGGTAGTGTCAGTGTTGGGATCCAGGTAGTGTCAGTGTTGGGATCCAGGTAGTGTCAGTGTTGGGATCCAGGAAGTATCAGTGTTGGGATCCAGGTAGTGTCAGTGTTGGGATCCAGGTAGTGTCAGTGTTGGGATCCAGGTAGTATCAGTGTTGGGATCCAGGTAGTGGCAGTGTTGGGATCCAGGTAGTGTTAGTGTTGGGATCCAGGTAGTGTCAGTGTTGGGATCCAGGTAGTGTCAGTGTTGGGATCCAGGTAGTGTCAGTGTTGGGATCCAGGGAGTGTCAGTGTTGGGATCCAGGTAGTATCAGTGTTGGGATCCAGGTAGTGGCAGTGTTAGGATCCAGGTAGTGTCAGTGTTGGGAACCACGTAGTGTCAGTGTTGGGATCCAGGTAGTGTTAGTGTTGGGATCCAGGTACTGTCAGTGTTGGGATCTAGGGAGTGTCAGTGTTGGGATCCAGGGAGTTCCAATGTTTGGATCCAAATAGTGTCAGTGTTGGGATCCAGGTAGTGTCAGTGTTGGGATCCAGGTAGTGTCAGTGTTGGGATCCAGGTAGTGTCAGTGTTGGGATCTAGGGAGTGTCAGTGTTGGGATCCAGGGAGTTCCAAAGTTTGGATCCAAATAGTGTCAGTGTTGGGATCTAGGTAGTGTCAGTGTTGGGATCCAGAGAGTGTCAGTGTTAGGATCCAGGTAGTGTCAGTGTTGGGATCCAGGGAGTGTCAGTGTTGGGAACCAGGTAGTGTCAGTGTTGGGATCCAGGTAGTGTCAGTGTTGGGATCCAGGTAGTGTCAGTGTTGGGATCCGGGTAGTGTCAGTGTTGGGATCCAAGTAGTGTCAGTGTTGGGATCCAGGTAGTGTCAGTGTTGGGATCCAGATACTGTCAGTGTTGGGATCCAGGTAGTGTCAGTGTTGGGATCCAGGTAGTGTCAGTGTTGGGATCCAGGTAGTGTCAGTGTTGGGATCCAGGTAGTGTCAGTGTTGGGATCCAGGTAGTGTCAGTGTTGGGATCCAGGTAGAGTCAGTGTTGGGATCCAGGTAGTGTCAGTGTTGGGATCCAGGTAGTGTCAGTGTTGGGATCCAGGTAGTGTCAGTGTTGGGAACCAGGTAGTGTCAGTGTTGGGATCCAGGTAGTGTCAGTGTTGGGAACAAGGTAGTGTCAGTGTTGGGATCCAGGTAGTGTCAGTGTTGGGAACCAGGTAGTGTCAGTGTTGGGACCAGGTAGTGTCAGTGTTTGGATCCAGATAGTGTCAGTGTTGGGATCCAGGTAGTGTCAGTGTTGGGAACCAAGTAGTGTCAGTGTTGGGATCCAGGTAGTGTCAGTGTTGGGATCCAGGTAGTGTCAGTGTTGGTATCCAGGTAGTGTCAGTGTTGGGAACCAGGTAGTGTCAGTGTTGGGATCCAGGTAGTGTCAGTGTTGGGATCCAGGTAGTGTCAGTGTTGGGATCCAGGTAGTGCCAATGTTGGGATCTAGTGAGTGTCAGTGTTGGGACCCAGGGAGTGCCAGTGTTGGGATCCAAATAGTGTCAGTGTTGGGATCCAGGGAGTGTCAGTGTTGGGATCCAGGTAGTGTCAGTGTTGGGATCAAGGGAGTGTCAGTGTTCGGATCCAGGTAGTGTCAGTGTTGGGATCCAGAGAGTGTCAGTGTTGGGAACCAAATAGTGTCAGTGTTGGGTCCAGGCAGTGTCACTGTTGGGATTCAAATAGTGTCAGTGTTGGAATCCAGGTAGTGTCAGTGTTGGGATCCAGGGAGTGCCAATGTTGGGATCCAAATAGTGTCAGTGTTGGGATCCAGGGAGTGTTAGTGTTGGGATCCAGGTAGTGTCAGTGTTGGGATCCAGGGAGTGTCAGTGTTGGGATCCAGGTAGTGTCAGTGTTGGGATCCAGGGAGTGTCAGTGTTGGGATCCAAATAGTGTCAGTGTTGGGATCCAGGCAGTGTCAGTGTTGGGATCCAAATAGTGTCAGTGTTGGGATCCAGGTAGTGTCAGTGTTGGGATCCAGGTAGTGTCAGTGTTGGGATCCAGGTAGTGTCAGTGTTGGGATCCAGTTAGTGTCAGTGTTGGAATCCAGGTAGTGTCAGTGTTGGGATCCAGGTAGTGTCAGTATTGGGATCCACGAAGTGTCAGTGTTGGGATGCAGGGAGTGTCAGTGTTGGGATCCAGGGAGTGTCAACGTTGGAATGCATGGAGTGTCAGTGTTGGGATTCAAATAGTGTCAGTGTTGGGATCCAAATAGTGTCAGTGTTGGGATCCAGGTAGTGTCAGTGTTGGGATCCAGGTAGTGTTAGTGTTGGGAACCAGGTAGTGTCAGTGTTGGGATCCAGGTAGTGTCAGTGTTGGGATCCAGGTAGTGTCAGTGTTGGGATCCAGGTAGTGTCAGTGTTGGGATACAGGTAGTGTCAGTGTTGGGATCCAGGTAGTGTCAGTGTTGGGATCCAGGTAGTGTCAGTGTTGGGATCCAGGTAGTGTCAGTGTTGGGATCCTGGTAGTGTCAGTGTTGGGATCCAGGTAGTGTCAGTGTTGGGATCCAGGTAGTGTCAGTGTTAGGAACCAGATAGTGTTAGTGTTGGGAACCAAGTAGTGTCAGTGTTGGGATCCAGGTAGTGTCAGTGTTGGGATCCAGGTAGTGTCAGTGTTGGGATCCAGGTAGTGTCAGTGTTGGGATACAGGTAGTGTCAGTGTTGGGATCCAGGTAGTGTCAGTGTTGGGATCCAGGTAGTGTCAGTGTTGGGATCCAGGTAGTGTCAGTGTTGGGATCCAGGTAGTGTCAGTGTTGGGATCCAGGTAGTGTCAGTGTTGGGATCCAGGTAGTGTCAGTGTTGGGATCCAGGTAGTGTCAGTGTTGGGGTCCAGGTAGTGTCAGTGTTGGGATCCAGGTAGTGTCAGTGTTGAGATCCAGGTAGTGTCAGTGTTGGGATCCAGGTAGTGTCAGTGTTGGGGTCCAGGTAGTGTCAGTGTTGGGATCCAGGTAGTGTCAGTGTTGGGAACCAGGTAATGTCAGTGTTGGGATCTAGATAGTGTCAGTGTTGGGAACCAGGTAGTGTCAGTGTTGGGATCTAGGTAGTGTCAGTTTTGGGATCCAGATAGTGTCAGTGTTGGAATCCAGGTAGTGTCAGTGTTGGGAACCAGGTAGTGTCAGTGTTGGGATCCAGGAAGTGTCAGTGTTGGGATCCAAGTAGTGTTAGTGTTGGGATCTAGGGAGTGTCAGTGTTGGGATCCAGGGAGTGCCAATGTTGGGATCCAAATAGTGTCAGTGTTGGGATCCAGGGAGTGTCAGTGTTGGGATCCAGGTAGTGTCAGTGTTGGGATCCAGGGAGTGTCAGTGTTGGGATCCAGGTAGTGTCAGTGTTGGGATCCAGGGAGTGTCAGTGTTGGGATCCAAATAGTGTCAGTGTTGGGATCCAGGCAGTGTCAGTGTTGGGATCCAAATAGCGTCAGTGTTGGGATACAGGTAGTGTCAGTGTTGGGATCCAGGTAGTGTCGGTGTTGGGATCCAGGTAGTGTCAGTGTTGGGATCCAGGTAGTATGAGTGTTGAAATCCAGGTAATGTCAGTGTTGGGATCCAGGTAGTGTCAGTGTTGGGATCCACGGGGTGTCAGTGTTGGGATCCAGGGAGTGTCAGTGTTTGGATCCAGGGAGTGTCAGCGTTGGGATTCAGGGAGTGTCAGTGTTGGGATTCAAATAGTGTCAGTGTTGGGATCCCGGGAGTGTCAGTGTTGGGATCCAGGTAGTGTCAGTGTTGGGATCCAGGGAGTGTCAGTGTTGGGAACCAGGGAATGTCCGTGTTGGGATCCAGGTAGTGTCAGTGTTGGGATCCAGGTAGTGTCAGTGTTGGGATCCAGGAAATGTAAGTGTTGGGATCCAGGTAGTGTCAGTGTTGGGATCCAGGTAGTGTCAGTGTTGGGATCGAGGGAGTGTCAGTTTTGGAATCCAGGGAGTGTCAGTGTTGGGATCCAGGGAGTGTCAGTGTTGGGCTCCAGGTAGTGTCAGTGTTGGGATCCAGGTAGTGCCAGTGTTGGGATCTAGGGAGTGTCAGTGTTGGGATTCAGGTAGTGTCAGTGATGGAATCCTGGTAGTGTCAGTGTTGGGATCTAGGTAGTGTCAGTGTTGGGATCTAGGGAGTGTCAGTGTTGAGATCCAGGGAGTGTCAGTGTTAGGATCCAAATAGTGTCAGTGTTTGGATCCGGGTAGTGTCAGTGTTGGGATCCAGGGAGCGTCAGTGTTGGGAACCGGGAGTGTCAGTACTGGGATCCAGGTAGTGTTAGTGTTGGGATCCAGGTAGAGTCAGTGTGTGGATCCAGGGAGTGTCAGTGTTGGGATCCAGGGAGTGTCAGTGTTGGGATCCAGGGAGTGTCAGTGTTGGGATCTAGGGAGTGTCATTGTTGGGATCCTGATAATGCCAGTGTTTCGATCTAGGGAGTGTCAGTGTTGGGATCCAGGTAGTGTCAGTGTTGGAATACAGGTAGTGTCAGTGTTGGAATCCAGGTAGTGGTAGTTTTGGGATCCAGGGAGCGTCAGTGTTGAGATCCAGGTAGTGTCAGTGTTGGGATCCAAATAGTGTCAACGTTGGGATCCAGGTAGTGTCAGTGTTGGGATCCAAAGAGTGTCAGTGTTGGGATCCAGGGAGTGTCAGTGTTGAGAACCTGGAGTGTCAGTACTGGGATCCAGGTAGTGTCAGTGTTGGGATCCAGGTAGTGTCAGTGTTCAGATCCAGGGAGTGTCAGTGTTGGGATCCAGGGAGTGTCAGTGTTGGGATACAGGCAGTGTCAGTGTTGGGATCCAAATAATGTCAGTGTTGGGTTCCAGGGAGTGTCAGTGTTGGGATCCAGGTAGTGCCAGTATTGGGATCCAGGGAGTGTCAGTGTAGGGATACAGGGAGTCTCAGTATTTGGATCCAGGTAGTGTTAGTGTTGGGAACCAGGGAATGTCCGTGTTTGGATCCAGGCAGTGCCAGTGTTGGGATCTAGAGAGTGTCAGTGTTGGGATCCAGAGAGTGTCAGTATTGGGATCCAGGGAGTGTCAGTGTTGGGATCCAGGTAGTGCCAGTGTTGGGATCTAGAGAGTGTCAGTGTTGGGATCCAGAGAGTGTCAGTATTGGGATCCAGGGAGTGTCAGTGTTGGGATCCAGGTAGTGTCAGTGTTGGGATCCATGAAATGTCAGTGATGGGATCTAGGGAGTGTCAGTGTTGGGATCCAAATAGTGTCAGTGTTAGGATCCAGAGAGTATCCGTGATGGGATCCAGGGAGTGTCAGTTTTGGGATCTAGGGAGTATCAGTGTTGGAAACCAGGGAGTGTCAGTGTAGGGATCCAGGTGGTGCTTCAGTGTAAGGATCCAGGTTGTGTGTCAGTGTAGAGATTCAGGTGGTGTGTCAGTGTAGGGATTCAGGTTGTGTGTCAGTGTAAGGATACACTGTGTATATGTCAGTGTAGGGATCCAGGTTGTGTGTCATTGTAGGGATCCACTGAGTGTGTGCCAGTGTAGTGATCCAGGTGGTGTGTCAGTGTAGGGATCTAGGTGGTGTGTCAGTGTAGGGAATCAGGTGGTGTGTCAGTGTAGGGATCCATGTGGTGTGTCAGTGTAGGGATCCAGGTGGTGTGTCAGTGTAGGGAATCAGGTGGTGTGTCAGTGTAGGGATCCAGGTGGTGTGTCAGTGTAGGGATCCAGGTGGTGTGTCAGTGTAGGGATCCAGGCTATGTGTCAGTGTTGGAATCCAGTTGGTGTGTTAATGTAGGGATTCAGGTGGTGTCAGTGTAGGGATCCACTGTGTGTGTGTCAGTGTAGGGATCCAGGTGGTGTGTCAGTGTAGGGATCCAGATTGTGTGTCAGTGTAGGGATCCACTGTGTGTGTGTAGTGTAGGGATCCAGGTGGCGTTTCAGTGTAGGGATGCAGGTGGTGTGTCAGTGTAGGGATCCACTGTGTGTGTGTCAGTGTAGGGATCCAGGCGGTGTGTCAGTGTAGGGCTCCACTGTGTGTGTCAGTGTAGGGATCAAGGTGGTGTGTCTGTGTTGAGATCCAGGTGGTGTGTCAGTGTAGGGATCCACTGTGTGTGTGTGTCAGTGTAGGGATCCATGTTGTGTGTCAGTGTAGGAATCCAATGTGCATGTCAGTGTAGGGATCCACTGTATGTGTGTCAGGGTAGGGGTCCAGGTGATGTGTCAGTGTAGGGATTCAGGTGGTGTGTCAGTGTAGGGATCCACTATGTGTGTCAGTGTAGGGATCCAGGTGGTGTGTCAGTGTAGGGATCCAGGTGGTGGGTCAGTGTAGGAATCCAGGTGGTGTGTCAGTGTAGGGATCCAGGTAGTGTGTCATTGTAGGGATCCAGGTGGTGTGTCGGTGTAGTGATCCAGGTGGTGTGTCAGTGTAGGAATCCAGGTGGTGTGTCAGTGTAGGGATCCAGGTGGTGTGTCAGTGTAGGGATCCACTGTGTGTGTGTCAGTGTAGGGATCCAGGTGGTATGTGAGTGTAGGGATCCAGGTGGTGTGTCAGTGTAGGGATCCACTGTGTGTGTCAGTGTAGGGATCCAGGTGGTGTGCCAGTGTAGGGATCCTTTGTGTGTGTGTCAGTGTAGGGATCCAGTTGGTGTGTCAGTGTAGGGATCCACTGTGTGTGTGTCAGTGTAGGGATCCAGGTGGTGTGTCAGTGTAGGGATCCAGGTGGTGTGTCAGTGTAGGGATCCACTGTGTGTGTGTGTGTGTGTCAGTGTAGGAATCCAGGTGGTGTGTCAGTGTAGGGATCCACTGTGTGTCAGTTTTGGGATCCATGTTGTGTGTCAGTGTAGGGATCCAAGTGGTGTGTCAGTGTAGGGAGGCACTGTGTGTGTGTGTCAGTGTAGGGATCCAGGTGGAGTGTCAGTGTAGAGAACCAGGTGGTGTGTCAGTGTAGGGATCCACTGTGTGTGTCAGTGTAGGGATCCACTGTGTGTGTGTCACTGTAGGGATCCAGGTGGTGTGTCAGTGTAGGGATCCAGGTGGTGTGTCAGTGTAGGGAGGCACTGTGTGTGTGTGTCAGTGTAGGGATCCAGGTGGTGTGTCATTTTAGGGATCTAGGTGGTGTGTCAGTGTAGGGATCCACTGTGTGTGTATGTCAGTGTAGGGATCCACTCTGTGTGTGTCAGTGTAGGGAACCAGGTGGTGTGTCAGTGTATGGATCCAGGTGGTGTGCCAGTGTAGGGATCCACTGTGTGTGTGTCAATGTAGGGATCTAGGTGGTGTGTCAGTGTAGGGATCCACTGTGTGTGTGTCAATGTAGGGATCCAGGTGGTGTGTCAGTGTAGGAATCCGCTGTGTGTGTGTCAGTGTAGGGATCCAGGTGGTGTGTCAGTGTAGGGATCCAGGTGGTATGTCATTGTAGGGATCCAGGTGGTGTGTCAGTGTAGGGATCCACTGTGTGTGTGTGTGTGTGTGTGTGTGTCAGTGTATATATATATATATATATATATATATATATATATATATATATATATATATATATATATATATATATATATATATATATATATATATATATATATGTATATATATAGTAGTAGGTAAATTTGGGGTGCCAGGGGTATATGAAAATGGGGAGCCTTTAATTGAGCTATGTGTAGAAAGAGGTTTAGTAATAAGTAATGCGTATTTTATGAAGAAGAGGATAAATAAATATACAAGGTATGATGTAGCACGTAATGAAAGTAGTTTCTTAGATTATGTGTTGGTTGATAAAAGGTTGATGGGTAGGCTCCAGGATATACACGTTTATAGAGGGGCAACTGATATATCAGATCATTATTTAGTTGCAGATACAGTTAGAGTAAGAGGTAGATGGTAAAATAGAAAAATGGCAACAACAAGTAAGAGGGAGGTGAGAGTGTATAAACTAAGGGAGGAGGAAGTTCGGGTGAGATATAAGCAACTATTGGCAGAAAGGTGGACTGGTGCAGGTATGAGTAGTGGGGGGGGGGGTTCAAGAGGGTTGGAATTGTTTTAAAAATGCAGCATTAGAATGTGGGGCAGAAGTTTGTGGTTATAGGAGGGTGGGTGCAGGAGGAAAGAGGAGTAATTGGTGGAATGATGAAGTAAAGGTTGTGATAAAAGAGAAAAAGTTAGCTTATGAGAGGTTTTTACAAAGCAGAAGTGTTATAAGAAGAGTAGAGTATATGGAGAGTAAAAGAAAGGTGAAGAGAGTGGTGAGAGAGTGCAGGAGAGCAGATGATCGAGTGGGAGAGGCACTGTCAAGAAATTTTAATGAAAATAAGAAAACAATTTGGAGTGAGTTAAACAAGTTAAGAAAGCCTAGGGAACAAATGGATCTCTCAGTTAAAAGCAGAATAGGGGAGTTAGTAGATGGGTAGATAGAGGTTTTGAGTAGATGGCCAGAATATTTTGAGGAACTTTTAAATGTCGACGAAGAAAGGGAGGAGGTAATTTCATGCACTGGACAGGGAGGTATACCATCTTTAATGAGTGAAGAAGAACAGGATGTGAGTGCGGGGGAGGTGCATGAGGAATTACGTAGAATGAAAGGGGGTAAAGCAGCTGAAAATGACGGGATCATGACAGAAATGTTAAAAGCAAGGGGGGGATATAGTGTTGGAGTGGTTGGTATTTTTGTTTAATAAATGTATGAAAGAGGGGAAGGTACCTAGAGATTGGCGGAGAGCATGTATAGTCCCTTTATATAAAGGGAAAGGGGACAAAAGAGATTGTAAAAATTATAGAGGAATAAGCTTACTGAGTATACCAGGAAAAGTGTACGGTAGGGTTATAATTGAAAGAATTAGAGGTAAGACAGAATGTAGGATTGCGGATGAACAAGGAGGTGTCAGAGTGGGTAGGGGATGTGTAGATCAAGTGTTTATACACAAATAACCCGCACATAAAAGACAGAAGCTTACGACGACGTTTCGGTCCGACTTGGACCATTGACAAAGTGTGACTTTGTCAATGGTCCAAGTCGGACCGAAACGTCGTCGTAAGCTTCTGTCTTTTATGTGCGGGTTATTTGTGTATCGTTCCAGTCACGGTATTGTGCCTTTTTGTTATTTATCAAGTGTTTACATTGAAGCATATATGTGAACAGTATTTAGATAAAGGTAGGGAAGTTTTTATTACATTTATGGATTTAGAAAAGGCATATGATAGAGTGGATAGGGGAGCAATGTGGCAGATGTTGCAAGTATATGGAATAGGTGGTAAGTTACTAAATGCTGTAAAGAGTTTTTATGAGGATAGTGAGGCTCAGGTTAGGGTGTGTAGAAGAGAGGGAGAATACTTCCCCGTAAAAGTAGGTCTTAGACAGGGATGTGTAATGTCACCATGGTTGTTTAATATATTTATAGATGGGGTTGTAAAAGAAGTAAATGCTAGGGTGCTCGGGAAAGGGGTGGGATTAAATTATGGGGTATCAAATACAAAATGGGAAATGACGCTTTTGCTTTTTGCTGATGATACTGTGCTTATGGGAGATTCTAAAGAAAAGTTGCGAAGGTTAGTGGACGAGTTTGGGAGTGTGTGTAAAGGTAGAAAGTTGAAAGTGAACATAGAAAAGAGTAAGGTGATGAGGGTATCAAATGATTTAAAGAAAAATTGGATATCAAATTGGGGAGGAGGAGTATGGAAGAAGTGAATGTTTTCAGTTACTTGGGAGTTGACGTGTCGGCGGATGGATTTATGAAGGATGAGGTTAATCATAGAATTGATGAGGGAAAAAATGTGAGTGGTGCGTTGAGGTATATGTGGAGACAAAAAACATTATCTATGGAGGCAAAGAAGGGAATGTATGAAAGTATAGTAGTACCAACACTCTTATATGGGTGTGAAGCTTGGGTTGTAAATGCTGCAGCGAGGAGGCGGTTGGAGGCAGTGGAGATGTCCTGTCTAAGGGCAATGTGTGGTGTAAATATTATGCATAAAATTCGGAGTGTGGAAATTCGGAGAAGGTGTGGAGTTAATAAAAGTATTAGCCAGAGGGCAGTATTAGCCAGAGGTGGTTTGGTCATTTAGAGAGAATGGATCAAAGTAGAATGACATGGAGAGCGTATAAATCTATAGGGGAAGGAAGGCGGGGTAGGGGTCGTCCTCGAAAAGGTTGGAAGGAAGGGGCAAGGGAGGTTTTGTGGGCGAGGGGCTTGGACTTTCAGCAGGCGTGCGTGAGCGTGTTCGATAGGAGTGAATGGAGACGAATGGTATTTGGGGCCTGACGATCTATTGGGTAATATTTAGTGAAGGGATTCAGGGAAACCGGTTGTTTTTATTTAGCCGGACTTGAGTCCTGGAAATGGGAAGTACAATGCCTGCACTCTAAGGAGGGGTTCGGGATATTGACAGTTTGGAGGGATATGTTGTGTATCTTTATACGTACATGCGTCTAAACTGTTGTATTCTGAGCACCTCTGCAAAAACAGTGATAATGTGCGAGTGTGGTGAAAGTATTGAATGATGAAAGTATTTTCTTTTTGGGGATTTTCTTTCTGTTTGGGTCTCCCTGCCTCGGTGGGAGACGGCCGACTTGTTAAAAAAAACATATATATATATATATATATATATATATATATATATATATATATATATATATATATATATATATATATATATATATATATATATATATATATATATATATATATATATATATATATATATATATATATATATATATATATATATATATATATATATATATATCTATATATATATATATATATATATATATATATATATATATATATATATATATATATATATATATATATATATATATATATATATATATATATAATGGGTCTCATCCTGAATCCATCCAAATGTGAAATCATCTCAGTCAGTCAACAAGTGATAAATGCAATGAGATCAAAACTACCAGGAGCAGCAGTCATTGCCCCCACAAATAGTGTCTTGCTAGGAACACCTCTGGGAAGCAATGCCATTGACACAATTCTCAGGAACAAATTGGAAGAGTTAAGGAGAATGGAACAACGAATAGGCAATCTGGACACCCACGATGCCTTGTACCTTCTCACAAAGTGCTTGAGTCTGCCCAGGCTGACATATTTCCTAAGATGTGCACCTTCATATGATAACCCTATACTGCACGAATATGACAGTATTCTGAGGCAGATTTTTACGAAAGTACTTAACCTTACTCTAGAAGACGGGCAGTGGAACCAAGCTACACTTCCAGTCAGACTAGGAGGCATTGGTGTCCGCAAGTCATCACAGATTGTGTTGGTTTATACCAAGGTTTATACCACAGATTGTGTTACCTGCTTTTCTGTCCTCGTGTATTGCATCCAGAGAGCTTGTAGCAGCGATTCTCCCTAAACATCTTAGGGACAAGATAGGAGTCCAGGACCAAAAATTCATTGACGGAGCAATGATCTGGGATAATCTAACGGGCTCTGGAGCCAGACCTGCTCCCCCCCAACAACTACAAACAATCGCACTGGGATGGTCCAATAGTGGAAAATATTGCCTCAACAATGCTTCAGAGTGTGTCAGGGAATGATAGAGCCCGCCTCCTGGCGGTGAGAGCCCCTCATGCTGGGGACTTTCTGTTGGCTGTTCCCAACTCCAGCCTTGGCACACGTCTCGACCCACAGACCATCCGCATCGGTGTTGCCCTTCGACTTGCCGCCCCTATTCTCGCCGAACACAGGTGTATTTGTGGCAGTGAAGCAGCAGACCGATTCGGGTACCATGGTCTTGTGTGCCGTAAATCCGAGGGAAAGATTGCAAGACATGAGGAGGTTAATAACATTATCAAGAGGAGCCTCACAACAGCTGGATGCCCAGCAGTAAGGGAGCCACCCCAACTATGCAGATCTGATGGCAGCCAGAAGCGTCCAGATGGTATCACCCTTCAAGCCTGGACAGATGGGAAGCAGGTGGTGTGGGACTATACATGTGCATCTACCTTGGCTGATACCTATCTCCAATACACCAGGGAGGAAGGAGGGGCAGCTGCCAGCTTCAGGGAGTCCCAAAAGTCTAGAAAATATGGAGAACTTGCCCATCATTATATGTTTGTTCCCATAGGCTCAGAGACCCTTGGCTCATGGGGAAAGAGTGCATCTAAATTCCTTAAGGAGCTGGGAAAAAGACTCATCAGGGTAACTAGGGATCCCAGGGCAGCTAGTTTTCTGTTCCAGCGGCTCAGTGCGGCTGTTCAAAGGGGTAATGCCTGCTGTATTTTGGGCACACGCCCCAGCTCTGAGGAGCTGGATGAGATTTTCGCCTTATAATTGGTGATACACACGTAACAACATGTACCGTATATGCCACCTTTATATCAACAATGTATCTCTTAAATCTTCTGTACCATATTATGTAATAAAATATTCCTATTAGTAAAAAAAATATATATCAAAAGATGGGGTGGTAGGGGAAGTGGAATATTCAAACGGCTTCAGGAAGAAATCCAAATATTTTTCCTTGAAGCCTTTTTATCCACTTCTCCGAGGCTATGGGTCCCACAATTTACACCAGAGGTGGACCCCATCCTATATATATATATATATATATATATATATATATATATATATATATATATATATATATATATATATATATATATATATATATGCAATAAGATCACAGTAAACAGGTGATTTCAAAATATGCAAAACAACCACTCTGAAAGAATAGAGAAATTCCAAGCGCTTTCGTGACTACTCACATTATCAAGGAATAATGATAATGTGAGTAGTCACGAAAGCGCTTGGAATTTCTCTATTCTTTCAGAGTGGTTGTTTTGCATATATATATATATATATATATATATATATATATATATATATATATATATATATATATATATATATATATATATATATATATATATATATATATATATATATATATATATATATATACATATATACACCGGGATTTCCAATTGTTTAGTGTCTTTAAATGAACTTGTATGATAATCCAAATGTATGTTAAGAGTAACTTCCAGCAGAATGATGATCACGTTAATACAAACAAGACACACTTGATACGATATGTTTTGACAGGAGTTGAAATTCCTCTATGACACTGTCATCCAACTGTTGTTGTATGATTATCATTGACAGTCAGGATCTCTGTAATCCTCCTCAGTTTGTCTAACCTAACCCAATATTGACCATCTTCATATTTGACAGTGTCAAAATATTGGTTTTCAGTGACTCCTGTGGGTTTGGTTTATTCACATCACGGTCTGTAGTATCCAAGTTCCACAGTTTATCAACTGATTCATTCATTTCTTCAGTAATGATAATTTCTTTTGTGAAACATGGCCAGTAGTTGATTCTTGCAACTAGAATATTCTCCGCTGTATTTACAGCTGCTTGTGACCTATGTTGTGAGTTAGGAAATGACCACAATCATGCGATCAGCAGCTCTTAGTGAATTCAGTTTTACTTGTAGTAATTCGTACAAAGCAGTTGCTGACAGCTATCTTGTGTGATTCATTAGAGAGGTGAGTCTGGGCAGTCGGAAGTGCTGTGGATGTTGTCTTGTTATCAAAATATAATCCTTCATCCTGTTCAGCATTGTTTTGTGTGAAGGCCACCTGGTTCTCAGCATATAAAGTGTGGTGTATACTTACACTTGTAGCACTTAACGTAATTTCGTGGTGCATTTCTTTCCCCCATGGTCACCTAAACACTTACTGCACTGTGTCAGTGGTTGAGCACGTACTCTTGGAATACCTTTAGGCGTGACAGACGGTGTAAGAAGAAGCTTCCTTCAGGTGCTGAGTTGGTATTTTAGTTTCCCCAGTGCGTGTTGTGAGTTTACCATCATGTCTTGTTGCTTGTATACAAGACAAAATGTCTTGTAAACTCCGTTGATCTCTTTATAAATAGATCTTATAAACTAACATGTTAGAATTCAGACAGCCATCTGCTTAAAATGCGTCATGATGTGAAGAGTGAAAGTGTTTGTGACAGCTTTGTTACGATGCTTCAGCTTGTGCTCAGCAGCACATTGACCCATTACACGCAGTAGCCCTAATTATGCTGAATGCAGAGCACGACTTCAGCTTCACGAAGTGTACACGGACGCAGCCACGACTTGAGCTTCACGAAGTGTACACGGACGCGGCCACGACTTGAGCTTCACGAAGTGTACACGGACGCAGCCACGACTTGAGCTTCACGAAGTGTACACGGACGCAGCCACGACTTGAGCTTCACGAAGTGTACACGGACGCGGCCACGAACTTTAAGTTACAAAGTGCTGTAGCGTCGCTCCATCCACTCACTGGATGTGTTACATTGTCACTGCTCGTAAAATTCACACTCGGTGTTCCAGCACTTCTTTATAGTAAATTTTCTGGTGATAAATGTGTGGTAGGTAGAGCTGCCAGCTGTGACGATGTAGTTGGATCAACGAATTTGAATTCCTTGACTTCGAGGTGTTGATTACTGATTATAATGCCACTAGCTTTGTTATTAAGCTACAGGCTTATTACTACGTATTTTTAAAGATCTTAGGAATGAAAGCTTTCTCAGAAAAAACACGTAAATATATATATGTAGTAGCGAATAGGTAAAACTGGTCAATTAGCAAGAACTTATTTAAAACTAAGTCCTTTCTAAAATTTTCTCTTAAATATTTAAAGATATATGTTCATCATTTATGTTAATATAAAAATTAATAATTTTGTATCAAAAGAGCGTTAGAAAACTTACCTAACCTTATAGCAAGCGCAATTTAATTTAGCCAAATCCAACTAAATACATTTTATAAGTTTACAATAATTTAATAATAAACAAACACACTGACATACATTTTTTTCCTTAGGTTCGGAATGATTTTTGCGAAATTATTGCATACAAAAATTTCCGCTTGCCTTATTCGGCAAGAAGAGCGTGTCTAGGAGAGGGGAGGATGTCTAGAAGAGGGGAGAATGTCTAGGGGAGGGTGTCTAAGGGAGGGTGTCGAGGGGAGGGGAGAGTGTATAAGGGAGGGTATCTAGAGGAGGGTGCTTAGGGAAGGGTGTCTAGGGGAGGGGAGGATATCTAGGAAAGGGCGTCTAGGGGAGGGGAGGGTGTCTAGGGGAGGGGAGGGTGTCTAGGGGAGGGAGGGCGTCTAGGGGAGGGGAGGGTGTCTAATGGAGGGAGGGTGTCTAGTGGAGGGAGGGTGTCTAGTGGTGGGGAGGGTGTCTAGTGGAGGGAGGGTGTCTAGTGGAGGGAGGGTGTCTAGGGGAGGGGAGGGTGTCTAGTGGAGGGAGGGTGTCTAGGGGAGGGAGAGCGTCTAGGGGAGGGGAGGGGAGGGTGTCTAGTGGAGGGAGGGTGTCTAGTGGAGGGAGGGTGTCTAGGGGAGGAAAGGGTGTCTATTGGAGGGAGGGTGTCTAGGGGAGGGCAGGGTGTCTAGGGGAGGGGAGGGTGTCTAGGGGAGGGGAGGGTGTCTAGGGAAGGGGAGGGTGCCAAGTGGAGGGAGGGAATCTAGGGGAGGGGAGGGTGTTTAGTGGAGGGAGGGTGTCTAAGGGAGGGGAGGGTGTCTAGTGGAGGGAGGGAGTCTAGGGGTGGGGAAGGTGTCTAGCGGAGGGAGGGTGTCTAGGGGAGGGGAGGGTGTCTAGTGGAGGGAGGGTGTCTAGGGGAGGGGAGGGTGTCTAGTGGAGGGGAGGGTGTCTAGGGGAGGGGAGGGTGTCTAGGGGAGGGGAGGGTATCTAGGGAAAAGGACGGTGTCTTGTAGAGGGGAGGGTGTCTAGGGGAACGAAGGGGTGTCTAGGGGTGGGGAGGGTGACTAAGGAGGGTGTTTAGGAGAGGAAAGACGTGTCAAGATAAGATAAGATAAGATTTTGTTCGGATTTTTAACCCCGGAGGGTTAGCCACCCAAGATAACCCAAGAAAGTCAGTGCGTCATCGAGGACTGTCTAACTTATTTCCATTGGGGTCCTTAATCTTGTCCCCCAGGATGCGACCCACACCAGTCCACTAACACCCAGGTACCTATTTGCTGCTAGGTGAACAGGACAATAGGTGTAAGGAAACGTGTCGGAATTTCCACCCGCCGGGAATCGAACCCGGGCCCTCCGTGTGTGAAGCGGGAGCTTTAGCCACCAGAGCGTATGAGGGGGAAGAGAGGGTGTCTAGAGGATGGTGTCTATGGGAGGGTGTCTAGAGGATGGTGTCTATGGGAGGGTGTCTAGAGGATGGTGTCTATGGGAGGGTGTCTAGAGGATGGTGTCTATGGGAGGGTGTCTAGAGGATGGTGTCTATGGGAGGGTGTCTAAAGGATGGTGTCTATGGGAGGGTGTCTATGGGAGGGTGTCTAGAGGATGGTGTCTATGGGAGGGTGTCTAGAGGATGGTGTCTATGGGAGGGTGTCTAGAGAATGGTGTCTATGGGAGGGTGTCTAGAGGATGGTGTCTATGGGAGGGTGTCTAGAGGATGGTGTCTATGGGAGGGTGTCTAGAGGATGGTGTCTATGGGAGGGTGTCTAGAGGATGGTGTCTATGGGAGGGTGTCTAGAGGATGGTGTCTATGGGAGGGTGTCTAAAGGATGGTGTCTATGGGAGGGTGTCTATGGGAGGGTGTCTAGAGGATGGTGTCTATGGGAGGGTGTCTAGAGGATGGTGTCTATGGGAGGGTGTCTAGAGGATGGTGTCTATGGGAGGGTGTCTAGAGGATGGTGTCTATGGGAGGGTGTCTAGAGGATGGTGTCTATGGGAGGGTGTCTAGAGGATGGTGTCTATGGGAGGGTGTCTAGAGGATGGTGTCTATGGGAGGGTGTCTAGAGGATGGTGTCTATGGGAGGGTGTCTAGAGGATGGTGTCTATGGGAGGGTGTCTAGAGGATGGTGTCTATGGGAGGGTGTCTAGAGGATGGTGTCTATGGGAGGGTGTCTAGAGGATGGTGTCTATGGGAGGGTGTCTAGAGGATGGTGTCTATGGGAGGGTGTCTAAAGGATGGTGTCTATGGGAGGGTGTCTAGAGGATGGTGTCTATGGGAGGGTGTCTAGAGGATGGTGTCTATGGGAGGGTGTCTAAAGGATGGTGTCTATGGGAGGGTGTCTAGAGGATGGTGTCTATGGGAGGGTGTCTAAAGGATGGTGTCTATGGGAGGGTGTCTATGGGAGGGTGTCTAGAGGATGGTGTCTATGGGAGGGTGTCTATGGGAGGGTGTCTAAAGGATGGTGTCTATGGGAGGGTGTCTATGGGAGGGTATCTAGGGGAGGATGTCCAGGAGAAGTTATCTAAGGGAGGGGAAGGTATCTAAGGAAGGGGAGGGTGTCTAGGGGAGGGAAGGGTGGCTCCTCTTCCTCGGATCAAACCTCCTTCACCAGCATCACGACAACAACAACAACATCCTTGATGGGGAAAATTGAGAAGAAAAATGAAGTGATAATTGTTTCATGGTTGACCTTGACAACACTGTATTTACCTTGACAGTGTTGTATTTACCTTGACAGTGTTGTATTTACCTTGACAGTGTTGTATTTACCTTGACAGTGTTGTATTTACCTTGACAGTGTTGTATTTACCTTGACAGTGTTGTATTTACCTTGACAGTGTTGTATTTACCTTGACAGTGTTGTATTTACCTTGACAGTGTTGTATTTACCTTGACAGTGTTGTATTTACCTTGACAGTGTTGTATTTACCTTGACAGTGTTGTATTTACCTTGACAGTGTTGTATTTACCTTGACACTGTTGTATTTACCTTGACAGTGTTGTATTTACCTTGACACTGTTGTATTTACCTTGACACTGTTGTATTTACCTTGACACTGTTGTATTTACCTTGACACTGTTGTATTTACCTTGACAGTGTTGTATTTACCTTGACAGTGTTGTATTTACCTTGACAGTGTTGTATTACCTTGACACTGTTGTATTTACCTTGACACTGTTGTATTTACCTTGACAGTGTTGTATTTACCTTGACAGTGTTGTATTTACCTTGACAGTGTTGTATTTACCTTGACAGTGTTGTATTTACCTTGACAGTGTTGTATTTACCTTGACAGTGTTGTATTTACCTTGACAGTGTTGTATTTACCTTGACAGTGTTGTATTTACCTTGACAGTGTTGTATTTACCGTGACAGTGTTGTATTTACCTTGACAGTGTTGTATTTACCGTGACAGTGTTGTATTTACCTTGATAGTGTTGTATTTACCGTGACAGTGTTGTATTTACCGTGACAGTGTTGTATTTATTTTGACAATGTTGTATTTACCTTGACAGTGTTGTATTTACCTTGACAGTGTTGTATTTACCTTGACAGTGTTGTATTTACCTTGACAGTGTTGTATTTACCTTGATAGTGTTGTATTTACCGTGACAGTGTTGTATTTACCGTGACAGTGTTGTATTAACCTTGACAGTGTTGTATTTACCTTGACAGTGTTGTATTTACCGTGACAGTGTTGTATTTACCTTGACAGTGTTATATTTACCGTGACAGTGTTGTATTTACCGTGACAGTGTTGTATTTACTTTGACAATGTTGTATTTACCTTGACAGTGTTGTATTTACCTTGACAGTGTTGTATTTACCTTGACAGTGTTGTATTTACCTTGACAGTGTTGTATTTACCTTGACAGTGTTGTATTTACCTTGACAGTGTTGTATTTACCTTGACAGTGTTGTATTTACCGTGACAGTGTTGTATTTACCTTGACAGTGTTGTATTTACCGTGACAGTGTTGTATTTACCTTGACAGTGTTATATTTACCGTGACAGTGTTGTATTTACCGTGACAGTGTTGTATTTACTTTGACAATGTTGTATTTACCTTGACAGTGTTGTATTTACCTTGACAGTGTTGTATTTACCTTGACAATGTTGTATTTACCTTGACAGTGTTGTATTTACGTTGACAGTGTTGTATTTACCTTGACAGTGTTGTATTTACCTTGACACTGTTGTATTTACCTTGACAGTGTTGTATTTACCTTGACACTGTTGTATTTATCTTGACAATGTTGTATTTACCGTGACAGTGTTGTATTTACCTTGACAGTGCTGTATTTACTTTGACATTGTTATATTTACCTTGACAGTGTTGTATTTACATTGGCATTGTTGTATTTACCTTGACACTGTTGTATTTACCTTGACACTGTTGTATTTACCTTGACACTGTTATATTTACCTTGACACTGTTGTATTTACCTTGACAGTGTTGTACTTACCTTGATAGTGTTGTATTTACCTTGACTGTTGTATTTGCCTTGACAGTGTTGCATTTACCTTGACAGTGTTTTATTTAGCCTTGACAGTGTTGTAATTAGCCTTGACAGTGTTGTATTTAGCCTTGACAGTGTTGTATTTACCTTGACAGTGTTGTATTTAGCCTTGACAGTGTTGTATTTACCTTGACAGTATTGCATTTAGCCTTGACTATGTTGTATTTAACGTTAATAGTGTTGTATTTAACCTTGACGGTGTTGTATTTAGCCTTGACAGTGTTGTAGTTATCCTTGGCAGTGTTGTATTTACCTTGACAGTCTTGTATTTACCTTGACAGTGCTTTATTTAACCTTGACAGTGTTGCATTTAACATTGACAGTGTTGTATTTAGCCTTGACAGTGTTGTATTTATTCTGGAACAGTGTTGTATTTAACCTTGACAGTGTTGTATTTAGCCTTGACAGTGTTGTATTTAGCCTTGGCAGTGTTGTATTTACCTTGACAGTCTTGTATTTACCTTGACAGTGCTTTATTTAACCTTGACTGTACTGCATTTAGCCTTGACAGTGTTGCATTTAACCTTGACAGTGTTGCATTTAACATTGACAGTGTTGTATTTAACCTTGACAGTGTTGTATTTAGCCTTGACAGTGTTGTATTTAGCCTTGACAGTGTTGTATTTAGCCTTGACAGTGTTGTATTTAACATTAGCAGTTTTGTATTTAGCCTTGACAGTGTTGTATTTAACATTGACAGTGTTGTATTTAGCCTTTATAGTGTTGTATTTAGCCTTAATAGTGTTGTATTTAGCCTTGACAGTGTTGTATTTAGCCTTGACAGTGTTGTATTTAGCCTTGACAGTGTTGTATTTAACATTGACAGTGTTGTATTTAGCCTTAACAGTGTTGTATTTAGCCTTGACAGTGTTGTATTTAACATTGACAGTGTTGTATTTGGCCTTGATAGTGTTGTATTTAGCCTTAATAGTGTTGTATTTAGCCTTGACAGTGTTGTATTTAGCCTTGACAGTGTTGTATTTAGCCTTGACAGTGTTGTATTTAACATTGACAGTGTTGTATTTAACATTGAGTGTTGTATTTAGCCTTGACAGTGTTGTATTTAGCCTTGACAGTGTTGTATTTAACATTGACAGTGTTGTATTTAACATTGACAGTGTTGTATTTATCCTTGGCAGTTTTGTATTTAGCCTTGACAGTGTTTTATTTAACTTGACAGTCTTGTATTTACCTTGACAGTGCTTTATTTAACCTTGACTGTACTGCATTTAGCCTTGACAGTGTTGCATTTAACCTTGACAGTGTTGCATTTAACATTGACAGTGTTGTATTTAACCTTGACAGTGTTGTATTTAGCCTTGACAGTGTTGTATTTAGCCTTGACAGTGTTGTATTTAGCCTTGACAGTGTTGTATTTAACATTAGCAGTTTTGTATTTAGCCTTGACAGTGTTGTATTTAACATTGACAGTGTTGTATTTAGCCTTTATAGTGTTGTATTTAGCCTTAATAGTGTTGTATTTAGCCTTGACAGTGTTGTATTTAGCCTTGACAGTGTTGTATTTAGTCTTGACAGTGTTGTATTTAACATTGACAGTGTTGTATTTAGCCTAGACAGTGTTGTATTTAGCCTTGACAGTGTTGTATTTAACATTGACAGTGTTGTATTTGGCCTTGATAGTGTTGTATTTAGCCTTAATAGTGTTGTATTTAGCCTTGACAGTGTTGTATTTAGCCTTGACAGTGTTGTATTTAGCCTTGACAGTGTTGTATTTAACATTGACAGTGTTGTATTTAACATTGACAGTGTTGTATTTAGCCTTGACAGTGTTGTATTTAGCCTTGACAGTGTTGTATTTAACATTGACAGTGTTGTATTTAACATTGACAGTGTTGTATTTATCCTTGGCAGTTTTGTATTTAGCCTTGACAGTGTTTTATTTAACTTGACTGTCTTGTATTTACCTTGACAGTGCTTTATTTAACCTTGACTGTACGGCATTTAGCCTTGACAGTGTTGCATTTAACCTTGACAGTGTTGCATTTAACATTGACAGTGTTGTATTTAACCTTGACAGTGTTGTATTTAGCCTTGACAGTGTTGTATTTAGCCTTGACAGTGTTGTATTTAGCCTTGACAGTGTTGTATTTAACATTAGCAGTTTTGTATTTAGCCTTGACAGTGTTGTATTTAACATTGACAGTGTTGTATTTAGCCTTTATAGTGTTGTATTTAGCCTTAATAGTGTTGTATTTAGCCTTGACAGTGTTGTATTTAGCCTTGACAGTGTTGTATTTAGTCTTGACAGTGTTGTATTTAGCATTGACAGTGTTGTATTTAGCCTTGACAGTGTTGTATTTAGCCTTGACAGTGTTGTATTTAACATTGACAGTGTTGTATTTAGCCTTGACAGTGTTGTATTTAGCCTTGACAGTGTTGTATTTAACATTGACAGTGTTGTATTTGGCCTTGATAGTGTTGTATTTAGCCTTAATAGTGTTGTATTTAGCCTTGTCGGTGTTGTATTTAGCCTTGACAGTGTTGTATTTAGCCTTGACAGTGTTGTATTTAACATTGACAGTGTTGTATTTATCCTTGGCAGTTTTGTATTTAGCCTTGACAGTGTTTTATTTAACTTGACAGTGTTGTATTTGATATTGACAGTGTTGTATTTGGCCTTGACAGTGTTGTATTTAGCCTTGACAGTGTTTTATTTAGCTTGACAGTGTTGTATTTAGCCTTGACAGTGTTGTATTTAGTCTTGACAGTGTTTTATTCAGCTTGACAGTATTGTAAATAACTTTGACAGCATTATATTTAGCTTTGACAGTGTTGCATTTAGCTTTGACAGTGTTGCATTTAGCTTTGACAGTGTTATATATAACCTTGACAGTGTTGTATATAACCTTGACAGTGTTGCATTTAGCTATGGCAGTGTTGTATTTAGCTTTAACAGTGTTGTATATAACCTTGACAGTGTTGTATTTAGCTTTAACAGTGTTGTATTTAGCTTTAACAGTGTTGTATATAACATTGACAGTGTTGTATTTAGCTTTAACAGTGTTGTATTTAGCCTTGACAATGTTGTATTTAATCTTGTCAGTGTTGTGTTTTGCAGAGGATTAATAATAATAATAATAATAATAATAATAATAATAATAATAATAATAATAATAATAATAATAATAATAATAATAATAATAATATCAACAATAATAGTGATAATTATGAAAATAATAATAATTATAATAATAATAATAATAATAATAATAATAATAATAATAATAATAATAATAATAATAATAATAATAATAATAATAACAATAGTAACACAAAGGTAAGAGGGCTGATAGTGTAGAAATTAACAGGACAGTAGTCAGCAGTCAGGACTGTGTAGTGGCACCCGTACCCTTTACCCTTTGCTCTTACCCTCACCCCTTACTCCTTCTCAACTTCACCATTTGCTCTCACCTTGCTCTCCTTCCACACCTGCCCCAGCTTTCCCACCTCTGCCTTGCTTCCCCAGCTCCTCCCCACCTCCCACCTCTGCCTTGCTTCCCCAGCTCCCACCTGTACCTTGCTTCCCCAGCTCCTTCCCACCTCCCACATGTACCATGCTTTCCCAGCTCCTCCCGCAGCTGTACCTTACTTCCGCTCTTCTCAGTCAGTCAAGGTAATCTTCTCTCCTATCTAAATACATCATGTATTGTTCAATTATCACCAGAGCTGCAAAAACACATCGACTTCCTCACCTCTCTTGTATCACTGAGCAAGTTATTACTGTCTCCATCCTTACTACCCTTAATCTATGTGCATGCGCATGTTTGTGCGTGTTTGTGCGTGTTTTTGCATGCTTGTGCATGCATGCGCATGAAATTTAGACCTCTCTCTCTCTCATGAAGGCTACAGTAGCACATGTGCAGCAGTTAGGTATATTTCAACGCAGGGATGGGTGGTGGAGTGTTGCATCATCGCTGCACTGCTGCTGTCACATCTGTACTCGGGTAAAGAAGCCTACTGTGCAGGCGGAATGTTTCGGAATGACGATACCTAACTGGTGTATATGTGTATGTGTGCATGTACGTAATAGCAGTACATATATGTACTTGAGTACATTCAAACGCACACACACACACACACACACACACACACACACACACACACACACACACACTACTAGGTGAGCACAGGTGACACAACACAAAGGTGTTGGTCTTCAACAACTTGGCTGCCCTGCCAACCTCTATTGTCAGCCACAATCTCTCCCTCTCTCTTTCTCTCTCTCTCTCTCTCTCTCTCTCTCTCTCTCTCTCTCTCTCTCTCTCTCTCTCTCTCTCTCTCTCTCTCTCTCTCTCTCTCTCTCTCTCTCTCTCTCTCTCTCTCTCTTTCCTCTGCCTTTCCTTGCATTATTCCAGCAATATTTACTCTGGCGTCTACACAAGCTTCAGTGTTTACCTGGTAAAGTTCTGGTACAAGACAGGAATATTTACTTATGTGTAGATAATGAATGAGTCAGTAAGTCTTGACCTTGGTTCCAGGGACCTTCATATAACAGGATATCATGCCATACAGAGGGGGTGTGTACTCACCTATTTGTGGTTGCAGGAGTCGGGTCACAGCTCCTGGCCCCGCCTCTTCACTGATCGCTACTAGGCCCTCTCTCTCCCTGCTCCATGAGCTTCATCATACCTCGTCTTAAAACTATGTATGGTTCCTGCCTCCACTATATCACTTGTCAGACTATTCCACTTTCTGACCACTCAATAACTAAAGAAATACTTCCTAACATCCCTTTGACTCATCTGAGTCTTCATCTTCCAATTGTGACCCTTTGTTTCTGTGTCTTATCTCTAGAACATCCTGTCTCTGTCCAGTCCACCTTGTCAATTCCTCGCAGTATTTTGTATGTAGTTATCATGTCTCCCCTAAACCTCCTATCCTCTCGTGTCGTCAAGCCGATTTCTCCTAACCTTTCTTCATAAGATATACCCCTGAGCTCTGGAACTAGTCTTGTTGCAAACCTTTGTATTTTATCTAATTTCTTGAAGTGCTTGACGAGGTGTGGGTTCTAAACTGGTGCTGCATACTCCAGTATGGGCCTGACGTACGCGGTGTACCGAGTCTTGAACGATTCCTTATTGAGGTATCGGAACGCTATTCTCAGGTTTGCCAGGCGCCCATGATCTGCAGCAGTTATCTGACTGATATGTGCCCAGGAGATGTGCTCAGTATTATACTCACCCAAAGATCCGTTTCCTTGAGTGAGGTTTGTGTGTGTGTATGTGTGTGTGTATACGCATTTGTGCCTGGGTCCAAGAGCTAATGCCTGAGGCAGAGACTAAGTAATCTATCGTAATATTTAGTTTACATGGTCATGTATCATGGCCGGGCTGTTGCTGCTCACAGACTTCCAAGGATAAAGTCTGGCCTCGTGCTGGAGTCCAGAGCTTTTCTATTTACCGAAGCTTTAGCTTCTTTATAGCGAACTTTAGCCTTATTAATGAGCTCTGGTTTTATAAGGAAGAGACATTCTTCAACTTATCGGTTTTCTAAATCATTTACATCACTTTATAATGAGAATTATCTTTACATAATCAGCTTTATCTTCTTTATAATGAGGCTTATCTTTATAACGATCTTTGTCTTCTTTATAAGGAGCTTTGTCTTCTATATAAAATATTAAAGGTAGTTTTCTTAGCGTTCCCATTGACCTTATAAAGTTTGTTTCACTTATACGTGACCTTGAAAAGTTTGTTTCACTTATACTTGACCTTGAAGAGTTTGTTACACTTATACTTGACCTTGAAGACTTTGTTTCACTTATACTTGACCTTGAAGAGTTTGTTTCACTTATACTTGACCTTGAAGAGTTTGTTTCACTTATACTTGACGTTACAAAGTTTGTTTCACTTATACTTGACGTTACAAAGTTTGTTTCACTTATACTTGACCTTACATAACTTGTTTCACTTATACTTGACGTTACAAGGTTTGTTTCACTTATACTTGACGTTACAAAGTTTTTTTCACTTATACTTGACCTTACATAGTTTTATGCAGGTTGCTGGAGTGGAATATTGCAAAATATTACTTGTGGTATGTTAATTCCGGTTTCTCTGAGGTCGTCATAATGTTGTTTGTGGTCAGTGTCTTATCACTGCATTGTTCTCGTCTCTCTCTCTCTCTCTCTCTCTGTTTGTCCGTTAGTTTCACTTTTGTTTCGGTAGTTGCCTTGTACCTGGTTCACCTTCTGAGGTTCGATCTCTTCTTAATATATGATTTTTTGCATTACTTTGCAAATTCTTGAGTTCAGTGGACGTCCTCAGTGTTTGTCCTCACTCTCATTATGTCAAAATCTGCCCTGTAATGTTACTCTCCAGTGGTGAGTACTGTTGTCAGTGGTGCGTACTGTTGTCAGTGGTGCGTACTGTTGTCAGTAGTGCGTACTGTTGTAAGTGGTGCGTACTGTTGTAAGTGGTGTGTACTGTTGTCAGTGGTGCGTACTGTTGTCAGTGGTGCGTACTGTTGTCAGTGGTGCGTACTGTTGTCAGTGGTGCGTACTGTTGTCAGTGGTGCGTACTATTGTCAGTGGTGCCTCTGTCCTTCATCGAGTCGGCAAATGATCAAAGTATTCATTCTCTCTGTTTTCTTCTTGGCTCACCGACCTTATCGTCTATTCTCTCACAAAGGTCCTCCTTGCTTTCTTCCCTATTGTTTTAATTTTATCACGGTTATGTCTCACTCACAACCATAGCCTCTCCATTCTCTGACTTTGCTTCCTCCATCTTCCACTCGTTTCAACTCATCTCCCAACGTCAACAAATCCTCTTAGAAAACTTACATTTTTAGGGCGAACTATGCTATTTTTTCCCCTCACTTCCCTGAAAATTTTTTTTACCGGTCAGTGTTCGTACATAGCAGGACTAGGCTGTGTGAGGCTGCAACACAGCCTCGGTGAGGTACAGCATAACACAGCCGTCGGTGAGGTGCAGCATGATAATACAGCCTCGGTGAGGTGCAGCATGATAACACAACCTAGGTGAGGTGCGGCATCATAACAATACTCGGTGAGGTGCAACATGATAACACAGCCTCGGTGAGGTGCAGCGTGATAAAACAGCCTCGGTGAGGTGCGGCACAATACCACAAGAATGGTGGAACACTGCAGCAGCATATTGGTATAAACCTTGGTAATAAATACCGACAAATTGGTTTAGAAAGTCACTCGAGCAAACACCAGGGCATATTAGAAAACGTTTGGGTCGTGGGACCTTGATCAAGGTCTCGGGACCCAAACGTTTTCAAATGAATATGTCCTAGTGTTTGCTCACTGACTTTCTCTTATTATTATATAATAAAAACAGAAGTACTAAACGTCTGACTTTCCAAACCATACTGGACAGGTCCTTCTCAAACCAGCTAAACAAAAATATTACTAGCCTATTTTCAGTGCTGCCCAAGGAACAAACATTGACAGCCGTACCAACTCATGTGTACGTCCCACTCAAATCCAACCCCTCTCACTCATGTATTAATGCAGTCTATATTTGAAGCTACCCAAGGTTTTAGCATCAATCACCCTACTAGGCAGACTGTTCCACTCATCAACTACCCTATTTTCAAACCAATACTTTCCTATATCCTTTTTAAATCTAAGTTTATCTAATTTGAATCCACTGTTTTGAGTTCTTTCTTGGAGGGATATTCTTAAGATCTTGTTAATATCTCCTTCGTTTACGCCCGTCTTCCACTTATACACTTTAGTCATGTCTCCCCTCATTCTTCGTCTTATAAGAGAATGTAGTTCAAGGGATTTCAATTTTTCTTCGTATGGATGACCTCATATGAAATTGAATTAACTTTGTCATTCCTCTCTGAATGTTTTCTAAAGAATTTATGTCTATTCTGTAACATGGAGACCAGAAATGAACTGTATAATCTAAATGATTCCTCACTAATGATGTGTTGAGCTGTAATATAACCTGTGGAATCCTGTTGCTAATACTTTTTGATATAAATCCCAGTAATCTGTTTGCTTTATTATGTACGTATAGGCATTGTCGCCTTGGCTTCGGGCTCCTGCTTACTATAACTCCCGAGTCCTTTTCGCATTCTGTATGGCCAAGCTGTATATTATTTAGTTTATCAGCACTAGGGTTGTTTACATTCCCGAGGTTCAGGACTTTGCATTTGTCCACATTGAACTGCATCTACCACTTTTCAGGCCATGACATGAGCTTGTCTAAATTCTCCTGAAGTATGGGGGCATCTTCCTGTGAATCAATAATCCTGCCTATTTTTGTATCGTCAGCTAATTTGCTCATATTACTTGGTATTTCCTCGTTAAGGTACTCATCTATTTGTGGTTGCAGGGGTCGAGTCACAGCTCCTGGCCTAGCCTCTTCGCTGGTCGCTACTAGATCCACTCTCTCCCTGCTCCATGAGCTTTATCGTATCTCTTCTAGAAGCTATGTATGGATCCTGCCTCCACTACATCACTCTCCAGACTATTCCGTTTCCTGACAGCTGTTTCCTGACAAACCTAACCTAACCTAACCATAAACTAATGCAGTGTAGTTATGGGTGGTTATGAGCTACTTACAGTACCCATTATTTAACAAGATATGGTCGAATTTAGGCAAATTAACGTGATAATCAGAAGAAATACTTCCTAACATCCCTGTGACTCATCTGAGTCTTCAACTTCCAGTTGTGACTCCTTGTTGCTGTGTCCCATTTCTGAAACATCCTGTCTCTGTCCACCTTGTCAATTCCTCTCAATATTTTATATGTCGTTATTATATTGTCCCTATTTCTCCTGTCCTCCAGTGTCGCCAGGTCGATTTCCCTTAACCTCTCCTTGTAGGACATATCCCTTAGCTCTGGGACTAATCTTGTTGCAAACCTTCACACTTTCTCTAATTTCTTAACTTGTTTGACCAGTTGTAGGTTCCATACAGGTTCTGTACACTTCAATATGGGCCTGACGTACACAGTGTATAGAGTCTTGAACGACTCCTTATTTAGATGTCGGAATGCTGCTCTTAGGTTTGCTAGGCGCCCATATGCTGCAGTAGCATTTTGGATGATGTGCGCCTCAGGAGATGTGCTCGGTATTATACTCACTCCAAGATCATTTTCCTTGAGTGAGGTTTGCAGTCTTTGGCCACCCAGCATGTACTCCGTCTGCGGTCTTCTTTTCCCTTCACAGTCTTCATGACATTAAACTTGGTAAGGCTGAACTCCAGGAGCCAGTTTCAGGACCAGGCACACAGGATGTCCAGATCCCTTTATAGTCCCATCTGATCCTCATGCATCCGAATTCTTCGCAATAGCTTCACATCGTCTGCAAACAGGGACACCTCTGTGTGTGTGTGTGTGTGTGTGTGTGTGTGTGTGTGTGTGTGTGTGTGTGTGTGTGTGTGTGTGTGTGTGTGTGTGTGTGTGTTTGTGTGTGTGTGTGTGTGTGTGTGTGTGTGTGTGTGTGTGTGTGTGTGTGTGTGTGTGTGTGTGTGTGTGTTTGTGTGTGTGTGTGTGTGTGTGTGTGTGTGTGTGTGTGTGTGTGTGTGTGTGTGTGTGTGTTTGTGTGTGTGTGTGTGTGTGTACTCACCTATTTGTACTCACCTATTTGTGGTTGCAGGGGTCGAGTCCTAGCTCCTGGCCCCGCCTCTTCACCGGTTGCTACTAGACCCTCTCTCTCCCCGCTCCATGAGCTTTATCAAACCTCGTCTTAAAACTGTGTATGGTTCCTGCCTCCACTACGTCATTTTCTAGGCTATTCCACTGCCTTACAACTCTATGACTGAAGAAATACTTCCTACTATCTCTCTGACTCATTTGTGTCTTCAACTTCCAATTGTGGCCTCTTGTTTCTGTGTCCCCTCCCTGGAACATCCTGTCCTTGTCCACCTTGTCTATTCCACGCAGTATTTTATATGTCGTTATCATGTCTCCCCTGACCCTCCTGTCCTCCAGTGTCGTCAGGCCGATTTCCCTTAATCTTTCTTCATAGGACATTCCCCTTAGCTCTGGAACTAACCTTGTTGCAAACCTTTGTACTTTCTCTAGTTTCTTGACGTGCTTTATCAAGTGCGGGTTCCAAACAGGTGCTGCATACTCCAGTATGGGCCTGACATACACGGTGTACAGTGTCTTGAATGATTCCTTACTAAGGTGTCGGAATGCTGTTCTCAGGTTTGCCAGGCGCCCATATGCTGCAGCAGTTATCTGATTGATGTGTGCTTCCGGAGACATGCTCGGTGTTATACTCACCCCAAGATCTTTCTCCTTGAGTGAGGTTTGCAGTCTTTGGCCACCTAGCCTATACTCTGTCTGTGGTCTTCTGTGCCCTTCCCCTATCTTCATGACTTTGCATTTGGCAGGATTAAATTCGAGAAGCCATTTGCTGGACCAGGTGTCCAGTCTGTCCAGGTCTCTTTGAAGTCCTGCCTGGTCCTCATCAGATTTAATTCTCCTCATTAACTTCACATCATCTGCAAACAGGGACACTTCTGAGTCTAACCCTTCCATCATGTCGTTCACATATACCAAAAATAGCACTGGTCCTAGGACCGACCCCTGTGGGACCCCGCTCGTCACAGGTGCCCACTGTGATACATCATTACGTACCATGACTCGTTGTTGCCTCCCTGTCAGGTATTCTCTGATCCATTGCAGTGCCCTTCCTGTTATATGCGCCTGATGCTCTAGCTTCTGCACTAATCTCTTGTGAGGAACTGTGTCAAAGGCCTTCTTGCAGTCCAAGAAGATGCAATCAACCCACCCCTCTCTCTCTTGTCTTACTTCTGTTATTTTATCATAAAACTCCAGAAGGTTTGTGACACAGGATTTGCCTTCCGTGAATCCGTGCTGTGTGTGTGTGTGTGTGTGTGTGTGTGTGTGTGTGTGTGTGTGTGTGTGTGTGTGTGTGTGTGTGTGTGTGTGTGTGTGTGTGTGTGTGTGTGTGTGTGTGTGTGTGTGTGTGTGTGTGTGTGTGTGTGTGTGTGTGTGTGTTTGTGTGTGTGTGTGTGTGTGAGTGTGTGTGTCTGTGTGTGTGTGCATCCGAGCCAGTACAGGGCAGGGAGGGTACCACACGCAGAGGTATTCCAGAATGTGGAGCCAAGAATTGTTGGTGTGTGAGAGGTACTTAGGACGGTAAGTCCACTAGCACACATCACCCAGTGTTACTTGCCTCTCTTCCTCCCTCGGTTCCTCAGTCCCTCCCATTATCTCCCTTCCTTCACTCCCTCCTTCCCTCTCATGGAAGCAGGCTACTGAATTCGTTTCCGTTGTGTATATACGAAAGTGTCAGAAAGTTGCGTTACCTCAACCAAAGTCCGAAATTAACCAATTATTCCTAAAGCAATTAACATAATTAACTTAGATACATAAAATTAAACTTGAATATACAAATAAAACGGTGAGTAATTATATATATTTTTCCATCTTAATATCAACAACGTATCTCTTAAACCTTTTGTACCATATTATGTAATATATATATATATATATATATATATATATATATATATATATATATATATATATATATATATATATATATATATATATATATATATATATATTACTCACTGTTTTATTTGTATATTCAAGTTTAATTTTATGTATCTAATTTAATTATGTTAATTGCCTTAGGAATAATTGGTTAATTTCGGACTGTGGTTGAGGTAACGCAACTTTCTGACACTTTCGAGAGGATACTTAACTCTCTGTGTTAGAGAAAAATTAAATGGTTAAAACTATGGACCGGTAAGCCAGCGTATGAACTCGGTCATGTGACTATAAGCTCCAATGGCGGGTCATCATACGACTAAGACCCGCGTCAGGAGACACTTGTCCTCTTTCTTGACGAACTTTACCTAACTTAAAACCTAACCTAACCTAACCTTACCTAACCTAACCTAACATAACCTAACCTAACCTAACCTAACCTTACCTAACTTAACCTGTGTCAGGGTGTTTTGTTGAGTAGTGGAAAACATGCAGCCTTACTGACTCTTCCAATAGTCGATAGGATTTAAACCCAACGAAACCTTGACTTAACATGAGGTGAGTGCCTCGCCCTGACGTACTACTGCATCATGTTGTAATGACAACCACATCATGTTAAAGTGACTACTACATCATGAGAACCCAAACATACCCAGCAACTGTGTGTGTGTGTGTTTATACAGTTCTTTGCAATAAACTGAACGTGGAGAACGTGACGGCCATATTTGATTTGGATAAGTCTACCGTGAACGCTAGTGTGAGGTTGACCAAGTGAAGACTGAGGAACGTACAGTGATGGTGAGAATCTGGACGTACTTTTTCAAGGACTCTCAGATACTGTCTCTTAAACAGGTACTCTCAAACAAGGACTCTCAGACACGGACTCTCAGACAAGGACTCTCAGACACGGACTCTCAGATAAGGACTCTCAGACACGGATACTCAAACAGGGACTCTTAAACATGGACACTCAAACAAGGGCACTCAAAGACTCTCAAATAAGGATACTTAGACAAGGACACACAAAGACACGTTAACAAGGACACAAATAAAGACACACAAGCAAGGCCACACAACCAAGGACATATAAGCAAGGCCACACAAACAAGGACACACAAACAAGGACTCTCAAACAAGGAAACACAAACACGGACTCTCAAATAAGGA
>NC_091304.1:13687624-13752624 GCF_038502225.1 Cherax quadricarinatus | reverse complement strand
TGTACCAAGTACTGTTGTTCATACCTTGTACCAAGTACTGTTGTTCATACCTTGTACCAAGTACTGTTGTTCATACCTTGTACCAAGTACTGTTGTTCTTACCTTGTACCAAGTGAGACAACTTAAATCTGCCCCTGGTTTATATCATTTTTGGCTTGGTTGACTAGCGTCAAGAACTATCAACCACACGAGGGTTGAGAACTATCCACCACACGAGGGTTGAGAACTATCCACCACACGAGGGTTGAGAACTATCCACCACACGAGGGTTGAGAACTATCCACCACACGAGGGTTGAGAACTATCCACCACACGAGGGTAAAGGTCTGATACGGGTACATAGGTTGGCCACCTGGACCCTGGACTGAGTCTACTATAAGCTGGTAGGTGGGCCAGCTGATGCAGGCACCCTAGACACCAGCCAGCTGATGCAGGCACCCTAGACACCAGCCAGCTGATGCAGGCACCCTAGACACCAGCCAGCTGATGCAGGCACCTCAGACACCTTAGCCAGTTGATGCAGGCACCCTTAGACACCAGCCAGCTGATGCAGGCACTCCAGACACCAGCCTGCTTGATGCTAGGCACCCTCAGACACCTGCAGCCAGCTTGATGCAGGCACCTAGACACCAGCCGCTACTAATGCAGGCACCTAGATGACAGCCAGCTGCTGCAGGCACCCCTAGACACCAGCCAGTTGATGCAGGCACCCTAGACACCAGCCTGCTGGATGTAGGCACCCTAGACACCAGCCAGCTGATGCAGGCACCCCTAGACACCAGCCAGCTGATGGCAGGCACCCTAGACACCAGCCAGGCTGCAGGCACCCTGACACCAGGCCAGCTGATGAGGCACCAGACACCAGCCTGATGCAGGCACCCTAGACACCAGCCAGCTGGATGCAGGCACCTAGACACCAGCCCGCTGGGATGACAGACAACCGCCAGCTGATGTAGGCACCCTAGACACCAGCCAGTGATGGCTCCCCAGACACCAGCCAGCTGATGTAGTCACCTAGACACCAGCCTGCGGGATGTGGCAACCCCAGACACCAACCAGCTGATGTAGGCACCTAGACACCAGCCAGCTGATGCAGGCACCCAGACACCGAGCTGATGCAGGCCAGACTGCCAGTGGATGAGGCACCCTAGACACCAGCCAGTTGATGGCACCCCTAGACACCAGTCCAGTTGATGCAGGCACCCTAGACACCAGCCAGCTGATGCACAAGACACCAGCCCAGTTAGCAGGCACCCTAGACACCAGCCAGTTGATGCAGGCACCCTAGACACCAGCCAGTTGATGCAGGCACCCTAGGACACCAGCCAGCTGATGCAGGCACCCTAGACACCAGCCAGCTGATGCAGGCACCCTAGACACAAGCCAGCTGATGCAGGCACCCTAGACACCAGCCTGCTGATGCAGGCACCCTAGACACCAGCCAGCTGATGTAGGCACCCTAGACACCAGCCAGCTGATGCAAGCACCCTAGACACCAGCCAGCTGATGTAGTCACCCTAGACACCAGCCTGCTGATGTAGGCACCCTAGACACCAACCAGCTGATGTAGGCACCCTAGACACCAGCCAGCTGATGCAGGCACCTTAGACACCAGCCAGCTGATGCAGGCACCCTAGACACCAGCCAGCTGATGTAGGCACCCTAGACACCAGCCAGTTGATGCAGGCACCCTAGACACCAGCCAGTTGATGCAGGCACCCTAGACACCAGCCAGCTGATGCAAGCACCCTAGACACCAGCCAGTTGATGCAGGCACCCTAGACACCAGCCAGTTGATGCAGGCACCCTAGACACCAGCCAGTTGATGCAGGCACCCTAGACACCAGCCAGCTGATGTAGGCACCCTAGACACCAGCCAGTTGATGCAGGCACCCTAGACACCAGCCAGCTGATGCAAGCACCCTAGACACCAGCCAGCTGATGCAGGCACCCTAGACACCAGCCAGCTGATGCAAGCACCCTAGACACCAGCCAGCTGATGCAGGCACCCTAGACACCAGCCAGCTGATGCAGGCACCCTAGACACCAGCCAGCTGATGCAGGCACCCTAGACACCAGCCAGCTGATGCAGGCACCCTAGACACCAGCCTGCTGATGCAGGCACCCTAGACTCCAGCCAGTTGATGCAGGCACCCTAGACACCAGCCAGTTGATGCAGGCACCCTAGACACCAGCCAGCTGATGTAGGCACCCTAGACACCAGCCAGCTGATGTAGGCACCCTAGACACCAGCCAGCTGATGCAGGCACCCTAGACACCAGCCAGCTGATGCAGGCACCCTAGACACCAGCCAGCTGATGCAGGCACCTTAGACACCAGCCAGCTGATGCAGGCACCCTAGACACCAGCCAGCTGATGCAGGCACCCTAGACACCAGCCAGCTGATGTAGTCACTCTAGACACCAGCCAGCTGATGTAGGCACCCTAGACACCAGCCAGCTGATGCAGGCACCCTAGACACCAGCCAGCTGATGCAGGCACCCTAGACACCAGCCAGCTGATGTAGGCACCCTAGACACCAGCCAGCTGATGTAGGCACCCTAGACACCAGCCAGCTGATGTAGGCACCCTAGACACCAGCCAGCTGATGCAGGCACCCTAGACACCAGCCAGCTGATGCAGGCACCCTAGACACCAGCCAGTTGATGCAGGCACCCTAGACACCAGCCAGTTGATGCAGGCACCCTAGACACCAGCCTACTAATGCAGGCACCCTAGACACCAGCCAGCTGCTGCAGGCACCCTAGACACCAGCCAGTTGATGCAGGCACCCTAGACACCAGCCTGCTGATGTAGGCACCCTAGACACCAGCCAGCTGATGCAGGCACCCTAGACACCAGCCAGCTGATGCAGGCACCCTAGACACCAGCCAGCTGCTGCAGGCACCCTAGACACCAGCCAGCTGATGCAGGCACCCTAGACACCAGCCAGCTGATGCAGGCACCCTAGACACCAGCCAGCTGATGCAGGCACCCTAGACACCAGCCAGCTGATGCAGGCACCCTAGACACCAGCCAGCTGATGCAGGCACCCTAGACACCAGCCAGCTGATGCACCCTAGACACCAGCAGTTGATGCAGGCACCCTAGACACCAGCCAGCTGATGCAAGCACCCTAGACACCAGCCAGCTGATGCAGGCACCCTAGACACCAGCCAGCTGATGCAGGCACCCTAGACACCAGCCTGCTGATGCAGGCACCCTAGACACCAGCCAGCTGATGTAGGCACCCTAGACACCAGCCAGCTGATGCAGGCACCTTAGACACCAGCCAGCTGATGCAGGCACCCTAGACACCAGCCAGCTGATGCAGGCACCCTAGACACCAGCCAGCTGATGCAGGCACCCTAGACACCAGCCAGCTGATGCAGGCACCCTAGACACCAGCCAGCTGATGCAGGCACCCTAGACACCAGCCAGTTGATGCAGGCACCCTAGACACCAGCCAGCTGATGCAGGCACCCTAGACACCAGCCAGCTGATGTAGGCACCCTAGACACCAGCCAGCTGATGCAGGCACCCTAGACACCAGCCAGCTGATGCACGCACCCAAGACACCAGCCAGCTGATGCAGGCACCTTAGACACCAGCCAGCTGATGCAGGCACCCTAGACACCAGCCAGCTGATGCAGGCACCCTAGACACCAGCCAGTTGATGCAGGCACCCTAGACACCAGCCAGCTGATGCAGGCACCCTAGACACCAGCCAGCTGATGCAGGCACCCTAGACACCAGCCAGCTGATGCAGGCACCCTAGACACCAGCCAGCTGATGCAGGCACCCTAGACACCAGCCTGCTGATGCAGGCACCCTAGACACCAGCCAGCTGATGCAGGCACCCTAGACACCAGCCAGTTGATGCAGGCACCCTAGACACCAGCCAGCTGATGTAGGCACCCTAGACACCAGCCAGCTGATGTAGGCACCCTAGACACCAGCCAGCTGATGCAGGCACCCTAGACACCAGCCAGCTGATGCAGGCACCCTAGACACCAGCCAGCTGATGCAGGCACCCTAGACACCAGCCAGCTGATGTAGGCACCCTAGACACCAGCCAGCTGATGTAGGCACCCTAGACACCAGCCAGCTGATGTAGGCACCCTAGACACCAGCCAGCTGATGCAGGCACCCTAGACACCAGCCAGCTGATGCAGGCACTCTAGACACCAGCCAGCTGATGCAGGCACCCTAGACACCAGCCAGCTGATGTAGGCACCCTAGACACCAGCCAGTTGATGCAGGCACCCTAGACACCAGCCAGCTGATGTAGGCACCCTAGACACCAGCCAGCTGATGTAGGCACCCTAGACACCAGCCAGCTGATGTAGGCACCCTAGACACCAGCCAGCTGATGCAGGCACCCTAGACACCAGCCAGCTGATGTAGGCACCCTAGACACAAGCCAGCTGATGTAGGCACCCTAGACACCCGCCAGCAGATGTAGGTACCCTCGACACCAGCCAGCTGATGCAGGCCCCTAGACACCAGCCAGCTGATGCAGGCACCCTAGACACCCCAGCTGAGCAGGCACCAGCCAGCTGATGCAGGTACCCTAGACACCAGCCAGCTGATGCAGGCACCCTAGACACCAGCCAGCTGATGCAGGCACCCTAGACACCAGCCAGCTGATGCAGGCACCCTAGACACCAGCCAGCTGATGCAGGCACCCTAGACACCCGCCAGCTGATGCAGGCACCCTGATGCAGGCACCCTAGACACCAGCCAGCTGATGCAGGCTCCCTAGACACCAGCCAGCTGATGCAGGCACCCTAGACACCAGCCAGTTGATGCAGGCACCCTAGACACCAGCCAGTTGATGCAGGCACCCTAGACACCAGCCAGCTGATGCAGGCACCCTAGACACCAGCCAGTTGATGCAGGCACCCTAGACACCAGCCAGCTGATGCAGGCACCCTAGACACCAGCCAGCTGATGCAGGCACCCTAGACACCAGCCAGCTGATGCAGGCACCCTAGACACCAGCCAGCTGATGCAGGCACCCTAGACACCAGCCAGTTGATGCAGGCACCCTAGACACCAGCCAGCTGATGCAGGCACCCTAGACACCAGCCAGTTGATGCAGGCACCCTAGACACCAGCCAGCTGATGCAGGCACCCTAGACACCAGCCAGTTGATGCAGGCACCCTAGACACCAGCCAGTTGATGCAGGCACCCTAGACACCAGCCAGGCAAGAGCTTGTAAGATGCCACAACTTGTTAAGTAAGACACGTTTACGACACTTGACTTTATTCCGTAGTAATGATAACCGACTGTTGCATCTGTGTCTTAGCAACTCACCGGTACTGTACACTATCATATTCACACTATCCCAAAATACAGCTCCTGGTCGAGGCGAGGCGATCACGTTCGATTCGAGAAAGAGGAGAACATCTCCAGTTCTTTGTATCAAGAACCCTTCACCAATATCAAGGCAGTTTTCCGTGAAGGAATTACTCCAACCTTGAGTGACAAGTTGCGAGCGAAACAGTGTGGCAGAGATTAACGAGGTGTTCCCCAAGGAACACCTGAAGTTCTTGCCCCCCCATTCTTTTTCTCTCCACCTAGTTCTTGGCTGATAACTTGAGAACGCCTCATCCGGTCAGCTTCAGATTTTTCATTGCTAGTGTGCTACAAGTAGGTAAAGATTCAGGCAACTGTTGGCGCGTGCAGTTGCTCTCTGCTAAAGCTTGTGGTCACTATTCACGATTCACTGTTCACTGTTTTGCTTTTCTTGAAGCACTCAAGAAGTTTATCTGGAATTCTTATTGGTTCGGTAGAAGTTATTTATTCTAATTTATAAAATATGTGCCATTTCAAATCTCGAGAATGACTTTTCTGAACGATTTCAACCTTTAACAGCCGATACATCTTGTAAATCGATTGGCACTCAACAAATTTAGGCTGTATAGGATGCAAATTTGCAAATTTACTAATAGTCAATAAGGAATAACCAGAGAATGAGGCTTCTGATCGATTTCAAACTTTCAGTTGTTCTGGGACTTACACAAAGGCTCACAGTGACTCTGTGAATTTTAACTTCCTGATTTTATTAAGCAAATTAGTTAATGTGTAATAACTACAGAATGCCTCCTCATAATTGTCATCAAAAATTTGTTTAGTTATACCATGAATTTGTTAAGTTATACCATGAATTTGTTAAGTTATACCATGAATTTGTTAAGTTATACCATGAATTTGTTAAGTTATACCATGAATTAAGGAAAGATCCTGGACTTCACTTTACGAAACAGACAAAACAAATGGCATAGTAATTATGGACAAGGTAGATTATAGTGGAAAAATGAACATATTATTAGAAGATAGTTGAAATTACGTGCATCTTAAGTTTGAGGGCCCCTAATCCCGGAGGGGCCCCAGAATCTACTTTAGTCCACATTGCTTAAAAAATTAGGGTCTACTGACCCAACAGTCCTGGCTATGTGGTAGATCGCCTGGGCATGTGGTAATGGTCCTGGGCGTGCAGTAGTGATCCTGGGCATGTGGTAGTGGTCCTGGGCGTATGATAGTGCTGCTGGGCATGTGGTAGTGGTCCTGGGCATTTTGTAGTGGTCCTGAGCGTGCAGTAGTGGTCCTGTGCGTGTGATAGTAGTCTGTGGCGTGCAGTAGTGGTCCTTTGTATGTTGTAGTGGTCTGTGGCGTGTGTTAGTGATCCTGAGCGTGCAGTAGTGATCCTGGGCAAGTGGTAGTGGTCTTTGGCGTGTAGTAGAGCAGTAGTATTAAGGCGTGTGTAGAAAAGCCTTCAAGGAATGCTTGGCTTGCGCGCCCACTCACTTGGCTGGCGCTGCCTTGTGTGTGTGTGTGTGTGTGTGTGTGTGTGTGTGTGTGTGTGTGTGTGTGTGTGTGTGTGTGTATGTGTGTATTTGTGTGCGTATTCTTTCTCTTTCACACACACCCAAACACACGCCAGCTGACTCCACGGGTTAACTTGAACGTTCGAACACACACACACACACATATACTGGAGTATGCAGCACCAGTTTGGAACCTACACCTGGTCAAGCACGTCAAGAAATTAGAGAAAGTACAAAGGTTTGCAACAAGACTAGTTCCAGAGCTAAGGGGGAATGTCCTACGAAGAAAGGTTAAGGGAAATCGGTCTGACGACACTGGAGGACAGGAGGGTCAGGGGAGAAATGATAACGACATATAAAATACTGCGAAGAATTGACAAGGTGGACAAAGACAGGATGTTCCAGAGATGGGACATAGAAATAAGAGGTCACAACTGAAGACTCAGATGAGTCAAAGGGATGTTAGGAAGTATTTCTTTAGTCATAGAGTTGTTAGGAAGTGGAATAGTCTGGCTAGTGACGTAGTGGAGACAGGAACCATACATAGTTTTAAGACGAGGTATGATAAGACTCATGGAGCAGGGAGAGAGAAGACCTAGTAGTGATCAGTGAAGAGGCGGGGACCAGGAGCTATGACCCAACCCCTGCAACCACAAATAGGTGAGTACAAATAGGTGAGTACATTGAGGGACTGACCACCTCAAAACTACGTCTGTAAGGGCGATAGACTCATTACATCGTTTTTACATCTCTACTGCTTCTGCTGCCTCCTCTGTACACGACTGAAGAATCCTACTGTGTAGGGAAACGTTCCGGAATATAGATACCTAACTGTTGCACATATCTTTATTTTCAACTTATCGGTACTGCATACCATTATCATACTGCACGGTAAGATATTGCATACCATTATCATACTGCACGGTAAGATATTGCATACCATTATCATACTGCACGGTAAGATATTGTTTACCATTATCATACTGCACGGTAAGATATTGCATACCATTATCATACTGCACGGTAAGATATTGCATACCATTATCATACTGCACGGTAAGATATTGCATACCATTATCATACTGCACGGTAAGATATTGCATACCATTATCATACTGCACGGTAAGATATTGTTTACCATTATCATACTGCACGGTAAGATATTGCATACCATTATCATACTGCACGGTAAGATATTGTTTACCATTATCATACTGCACGGTAAGATATTGCATACCACTATCATACTGCACGGTAAGATATTGCATACCATTATCATGCTGCACGGTAAGATATTGCATACCACTATCATACTGCACGGTAAGATATTGCATACCATTATCATGCTGCACGGTAAGATATAACTTATCACATAACTCCACAAAATAACTAAAATAAACATTGACCAATCATTGTTCATGTAATATAACTGTACTGCCAGTACTGTATGTCAGTGTACGACGTGTCAGGGTTGTACATGTACGGTGTGCTCAGGGTTGTACATGTACGGTGTGCTCAGTGTTGTACATGTACGGTGTGCTCAGGGTTGTACATGTACGGTGTGCTCAGGGTTGTACATGTACGGTGTGCTCAGTGTTGTACATGTACGGTGTGCTCAGTGTTGTACATGTACGATGTGCTCAGGGTTGTACATGTACGGTGTGCTCAGGGTTGTACATGTACGGTGTGCTCAGGGTTGTACATGTACGGTGTGCTCAGGGTTGTACATGTACGGTGTGCTCAGGGTTGTACATGTACGGTGTGCTCAGTGTTGTACATGTACGGTGTGCTCAGGGTTGTACATGTACGGTGTGCTCAGTGTTGTACATGTACGGTGTGCTCAGGGTTGTACATGTACGGTGTGCTCAGTGTTGTACATGTACGACGTGTCAGGGTTGTACATGTACGGTGTGCTCAGGGTTGTACATGTACGGTGTGCTCAGGGTTGTACATGTACGGTGTGCTCAGGGTTGTACATGTACGGTGTGCTCAGGGTTGTACATGTACGGTGTGCTCAGTGTTGTACATGTACGGTGTGCTCAGTGTTGTACATGTACGGTGTGCTCAGGGTTGTACATGTACGGTGTGCTCAGTGTTGTACATGTACGGTGTGCTCAGGGTTGTACATGTACGGTGTGCTCAGTGTTGTACATGTACGGTGTGCTCAGGGTTGTACATGTACGGTGTGCTCAGTGTTGTACATGTACGGTGTGCTCAGGGTTGTACATGTACGGTGTGCTCAGTGTTGTACATGTACGGTGTGCTCAGGGTTGTACATGTACGGTGTGCTCAGGGTTGTACATGTACGGTGTGCTCAGTGTTGTACATGTACGGTGTGCTCAGGGTTGTACATGTACGGTGTGCTCAGGGTTGTACATGTACGGTGTGCTCAGTGTTGTACATGTACGGTGTGCTCAGGGTTGTACATGTACGGTGTGCTCAGTGTTGTACATGTACGGTGTGCTCAGGGTTGTACATGTACGGTGTGCTCAGTGTTGTACATGTACGGTGTGCTCAGGGTTGTACATGTACGGTGTGCTCAGGGTTGTACATGTACGGTGTGCTCAGTGTTGTACATGTACGGTGTGCTCAGTGTTGTACATGTACGGTGTGCTCAGTGTTGTACATGTACGGTGTGCTCAGGGTTGTACATGTACGGTGTGCTCAGGGTTGTACATGTACGGTGTGCTCAGTGTTGTACATGTACGGTGTGCTCAGTGTTGTACATGTTCGGTGTGCTCAGTGTTGTACATGTACGGTGTGCTCAGGGTTGTACATGTACGGTGTGCTCAGTGTTGTACATGTACGACGTGCTCAGTGTTGTACATGTACGGTGTGCTCAGGGTTGTACATGTACGGTGTGCTCAGTGTTGTACATGTACGACGTGCTCAGTGTTGTACATGTACGGTGTGCTCAGTGTTGTACATGTACGGTGTGCTCAGTGTTGTACATGTACGGTGTGCTCAGTGTTGTACATGTACGGTGTGCTCAGTGTTGTACATTTACGATGTGCTCAGTGTTGTACATGTACGGTGTGCTCAGGGTTGTACATGTACGGTGTGCTCAGTGTTGTACATGTACGGTGTGCTCAGGGTTGTACATGTACGGTGTGCTCAGTGTTGTACATGTACGGTGTGCTCAGTGTTGTACATGTACGGTGTGCTCAGTGTTGTACATGTACGGTGTGCTCAGTGTTGTACATGTACGGTGTGCTCAGGGTTGTACATGTAGGGTGTGCTCAGTGTTGTACATGTTCGGTGTGCTCAGTGTTGTACATGTACGGTGTGCTCAGGGTTGTACATGTACGGTGTGCTCAGTGTTGTACATGTACGACGTGCTCAGTGTTGTACATGTACGGTGTGCTCAGGGTTGTACATGTACGGTGTGCTCAGTGTTGTACATGTACGACGTGCTCAGTGTTGTACATGTACGGTGTGCTCAGTGTTGTACATGTACGGTGTGCTCAGGGTTGTACATGTACGGTGTGCTCAGGGTTGTACATGTACGGTGTGCTCAGGGTTGTACATGTACGGTGTGCTCAGTGTTGTACATGTACGGTGTGCTCAGGGTTGTACATGTACGGTGTGCTCAGTGTTGTACATGTACGGTGTGCTCAGGGTTGTACATGTACGGTGTGCTCAGTGTTGTACATGTACGGTGTGCTCAGGGTTGTACATGTACGGTGTGCTCAGTGTTGTACATGTACGACGTGCTCAGTGTTGTACATGTACGGTGTGCTCAGTGTTGTACATGTACGGTGTGCTCAGTGTTGTACATGTACGGTGTGCTCAGTGTTGTACATGTACGGTGTGCTCAGTGTTGTACATGTACGATGTGCTCAGTGTTGTACATGTACGGTGTGCTCAGGGTTGTACATGTACGGTGTGCTCAGTGTTGTACATGTACGGTGTGCTCAGGGTTGTACATGTACGGTGTGCTCAGTGTTGTACATGTACGGTGTGCTCAGTGTTGTACATGTACGGTGTGCTCAGTGTTGTACATGTACGGTGTGCTCAGTGTTGTACATGTACGGTGTGCTCAGTGTTGTACATGTACGGTGTGCTCAGTGTTGTACATGTACGGTGTGCTCAGTGTTGTACATGTACGATGTGCTCAGTGTTGTACATGTACGGTGTGCTCAGTGTTGTACATGTACGGTGTGCTCAGTGTTGTACATGTACGGTGTCCTCAGTGTTGTACATGTACGGTGTGCTCAGGGTTGTACATGTACGATGTGCTCAGGGTTGTACATGTACGATGTGCTCAGGGTTGTACATGTTCGATGTGCTCAGGGTTGTACATGTACGATGTGCTCAGGGTTGTACATGTACGATGCGCTCAGGGTTGTACATGTACGGTGTGCTCAGTGTTGTACATGTACGATGTGCTCAGGGTTGTACATGTACGGTGTGCTCAGGGTTGTACATGTACGGTGTGCTCAGTGTTGTACATGTACGATGTGCTCAGGGTTGTACATGTACGGTGTGCTCAGTGTTGTACATGTACGGTGTGCTCAGTGTTGTACATGTACGATGTGCACCCTACGATGGGCACCCTAGACACCAGCCAGTTGATGCAGGCACCCTAGACACCAGCCAGGCAAGAGCTTGTAAGATGCCACAACTTGTTAAGTAAGACACGTTTACGACACTTGACTTTATTCCGTAGTAATGATAACCGACTGTTGCATCTGTGTCTTAGCAACTCACCGGTACTGTACACTCTCATATTCACACTATCCCAAAATACAGCTCCTGGTCGAGGCGAGGCGATCACGTTCGATTCGAGAAAGAGGAGAACATCTCCAGTTCTTTGTATCAAGAACCCTTCACCAATATCAAGGCAGTTTTCCGTGAAGGAATTACTCCAACCTTGAGTGACAAGTTGCGAGCGAAACAGTGTGGCAGAGATTAACGAGGTGTTCCCCAAGGAACACCTGAAGTTCTTGCCCCCCCATTCTTTTTCTCTCCACCTAGTTCTTGGCTGATAACTTGAGAACGCCTCATCCGGTCAGCTTCAGATTTTTCATTGCTAGTGTGCTACAAGTAGGTAAAGATTCAGGCAACTGTTGGCGCGTGCAGTTGCTCTCTGCTAAAGCTTGTGGTCACTATTCACGATTCACTGTTCACTGTTTTGCTTTTCTTGAAGCACTCAAGAAGTTTATCTGGAATTCTTATTGGTTCGGTAGAAGTTATTTATTCTAATTTATAAAATATGTGCCATTTCAAATCTCGAGAATGACTTTTCTGAACGATTTCAACCTTTAACAGCCGATACATCTTGTAAATCGATTGGCACTCAACAAATTTAGGCTGTATAGGATGCAAATTTGCAAATTTACTAATAGTCAATAAGGAATAACCAGAGAATGAGGCTTCTGATCGATTTCAAACTTTCAGTTGTTCTGGGACTTACACAAAGGCTCACAGTGACTCTGTGAATTTTAACTTCCTGATTTTATTAAGCAAATTAGTTAATGTGTAATAACTACAGAATGCCTCCTCATAATTGTCATCAAAAATTTGTTTAGTTATACCATGAATTTGTTAAGTTATACCATGAATTTGTTAAGTTATACCATGAATTTGTTAAGTTATACCATGAATTTGTTAAGTTATACCATGAATTAAGGAAAGATCCTGGACTTCACCTTACGAAACAGACTAAACAAATGTCATAGTAATTATGGACAAGGTAGATTATAGTGGAAAAATGAACATATTATTAGAAGATGGTTGAAATTACGTGCATCTTAAGTTTGAGGGCCCCTAATCCCGGAGGGGCCCCAGAATCCACTTTAGTCCACATTGCTTAAAAAATTAGGGTCTACTGACCCAACAGTCCTGGCTATGTGGTAGATCGCCTGGGCATGTGGTAATGGTCCTGGGCGTGCAGTAGTGATCCTGGGCATGTGGTAGTGGTCCTGGGCGTATGATAGTGCTGCTGGGCATGTGGTAGTGGTCCTGGGCATTTTGTAGTGGTCCTGAGCGTGCAGTAGTGGTCCTGTGCGTGTGATAGTAGTCTGTGGCGTGCAGTAGTGGTCCTTTGTATGTTGTAGTGGTCTGTGGCGTGTGTTAGTGATCCTGAGCGTGCAGTAGTGATCCTGGGCAAGTGGTAGTGGTCCTTGGCGTGTAGTAGAGCAGTAGTATTAAGGCGTGTGTAGAAAAGCCTTCAAGGAATGCTTGGCTTGCGCGCCCACTCACTTGGCTGGCGCTGCCTTGTGTGTGTGTGTGTGTGTGTGTGTGTGTGTGTGTGTGTGTGTGTGTGTGTGTGTGTGTGTGTGTGTGTGTTTGTGTGTATTTGTGTGCGTATTCTTTCTCTTTCACACACACCCAAACACACGCCAGCTGACTCCACGGGTTAACTTGAACGTTCGAACACACACACACACACATATACTGGAGTATGCAGCACCAGTTTGGAACCTACACCTGGTCAAGCACGTCAAGAAATTAGAGAAAGTACAAAGGTTTGCAACAAGACTAGTTCCAGAGCTAAGGGGGAATGTCCTACGAAGAAAGGTTAAGGGAAATCGGTCTGACGACACTGGAGGACAGGAGGGTCAGGGGAGAAATGATAACGACATATAAAATACTGCGAAGAATTGACAAGGTGGACAAAGACAGGATGTTCCAGAGATGGGACATAGAAATAAGAGGTCACAACTGAAGACTCAGATGAGTCAAAGGGATGTTAGGAAGTATTTCTTTAGTCATAGAGTTGTTAGGAAGTGGAATAGTCTGGCTAGTGACGTAGTGGAGACAGGAACCATACATAGTTTTAAGACGAGGTATGATAAGACTCATGGAGCAGGGAGAGAGAAGACCTAGTAGTGATCAGTGAAGAGGCGGGGACCAGGAGCTATGACCCAACCCCTGCAACCACAAATAGGTGAGTACAAATAGGTGAGTACATTGAGGGACTGACCACCTCAAAACTACGTCTGTAAGGGCGATAGACTCATTACATCGTTTTTACATCTCTACTGCTTCTGCTGCCTCCTCTGTACACGACTGAAGAATCCTACTGTGTAGGGAAACGTTCCGGAATATAGATACCTAACTGTTGCACATATCTTTATTTTCAACTTATCGGTACTGCATACCATTATCATACTGCACGGTAAGATATTGCATACCATTATCATACTGCACGGTAAGATATTGCATACCATTATCATACTGCACGGTAAGATATTGTTTACCATTATCATACTGCACGGTAAGATATTGCATACCATTATCATACTGCACGGTAAGATATTGCATACCATTATCATACTGCACGGTAAGATATTGCATACCATTATCATACTGCACGGTAAGATATTGCATACCATTATCATACTGCACGGTAAGATATTGTTTACCATTATCATACTGCACGGTAAGATATTGCATACCATTATCATACTGCACGGTAAGATATTGTTTACCATTATCATACTGCACGGTAAGATATTGCATACCACTATCATACTGCACGGTAAGATATTGCATACCATTATCATGCTGCACGGTAAGATATTGCATACCATTATCATACTGCACGGTAAGATATTGCATACCATTATCATGCTGCACGGTAAGATATTGCATACCATTATCATACTGCACGGTAAGATATTGCATACCATTATCATGCTGCACGGTAAGATATAACTTATCACATAACTCCACAAAATAACTAAAATAAACATTGACCAATCATTGTTCATGTAATATAACTGTACTGCCAGTACTGTATGTCAGTGTACGACGTGTCAGGGTTGTACATGTACGGTTTGCTCAGGGTTGTACATGTACGGTGTGCTGAGGGTTGTACTTGTACGGTGTGCTCAGGGTTGTACATGTACGGTGTGCTGAGGGTTGTACTTGTACGGTGTGCTCAGGGTTGAACATGTACGGTGTGCTCAGTGTTGTACATGTACGGTGTGCTCAGGGTTGTACATGTACGGTGTGCTCAGGGTTGTACATGTACGGTGTGCTCAGGGTTGTACATGTACGGTGTGCTCAGGGTTGTACATGTACGGTGTGCTCAGGGTTGTACATGTACGGTGTGCTCAGTGTTGTACATGTACGGTGTGCTCAGGGTTGTACATGTACGGTGTGCTCAGTGTTGTACATGTACGGTGTGCTCAGGGTTGTACATGTACGGTGTGCTCAGTGTTGTACATGTACGACGTGTCAGGGTTGTACATGTACGGTGTGCTCAGGGTTGTACATGTACGGTGTGCTCAGGGTTGTACATGTACGGTGTGCTCAGGGTTGTACATGTACGGTGTGCTCAGGGTTGTACATGTACGGTGTGCTCAGTGTTGTACATGTACGGTGTGCTCAGTGTTGTACATGTACGGTGTGCTCAGGGTTGTACATGTACGGTGTGCTCAGTGTTGTACATGTACGGTGTGCTCAGGGTTGTACATGTACGGTGTGCTCAGTGTTGTACATGTACGGTGTGCTCAGGGTTGTACATGTACGGTGTGCTCAGTGTTGTACATGTACGGTGTGCTCAGGGTTGTACATGTACGGTGTGCTCAGTGTTGTACATGTACGGTGTGCTCAGGGTTGTACATGTACGGTGTGCTCAGGGTTGTACATGTACGGTGTGCTCAGTGTTGTACATGTACGGTGTGCTCAGGGTTGTACATGTACGGTGTGCTCAGGGTTGTACATGTACGGTGTGCTCAGTGTTGTACATGTACGGTGTGCTCAGGGTTGTACATGTACGGTGTGCTCAGTGTTGTACATGTACGGTGTGCTCAGGGTTGTACATGTACGGTGTGCTCAGTGTTGTACATGTACGGTGTGCTCAGGGTTGTACATGTACGGTGTGCTCAGGGTTGTACATGTACGGTGTGCTCAGTGTTGTACATGTACGGTGTGCTCAGTGTTGTACATGTACGGTGTGCTCAGTGTTGTACATGTACGGTGTGCTCAGGGTTGTACATGTACGGTGTGCTCAGGGTTGTACATGTACGGTGTGCTCAGTGTTGTACATGTACGGTGTGCTCAGTGTTGTACATGTTCGGTGTGCTCAGTGTTGTACATGTACGGTGTGCTCAGGGTTGTACATGTACGGTGTGCTCAGTGTTGTACATGTACGACGTGCTCAGTGTTGTACATGTACGGTGTGCTCAGGGTTGTACATGTACGGTGTGCTCAGTGTTGTACATGTACGACGTGCTCAGTGTTGTACATGTACGGTGTGCTCAGTGTTGTACATGTACGGTGTGCTCAGTGTTGTACATGTACGGTGTGCTCAGTGTTGTACATGTACGGTGTGCTCAGTGTTGTACATTTACGATGTGCTCAGTGTTGTACATGTACGGTGTGCTCAGGGTTGTACATGTACGGTGTGCTCAGTGTTGTACATGTACGGTGTGCTCAGGGTTGTACATGTACGGTGTGCTCAGTGTTGTACATGTACGGTGTGCTCAGTGTTGTACATGTACGGTGTGCTCAGTGTTGTACATGTACGGTGTGCTCAGTGTTGTACATGTACGGTGTGCTCAGGGTTGTACATGTAGGGTGTGCTCAGTGTTGTACATGTTCGGTGTGCTCAGTGTTGTACATGTACGGTGTGCTCAGGGTTGTACATGTACGGTGTGCTCAGTGTTGTACATGTACGCCGTGCTCAGTGTTGTACAGGTACGGTGTGCTCAGGGTTGTACATGTACGGTGTGCTCAGTGTTGTACATGTACGACGTGCTCAGTGTTGTACATGTACGGTGTGCTCAGTGTTGTACATGTACGGTGTGCTCAGGGTTGTACATGTACGGTGTGCTCAGGGTTGTACATGTACGGTGTGCTCAGGGTTGTACATGTACGGTGTGCTCAGTGTTGTACATGTACGGTGTGCTCAGGGTTGTACATGTACGGTGTGCTCAGTGTTGTACATGTACGGTGTGCTCAGGGTTGTACATGTACGGTGTGCTCAGTGTTGTACATGTACGGTGTGCTCAGGGTTGTACATGTACGGTGTGCTCAGTGTTGTACATGTACGACGTGCTCAGTGTTGTACATGTACGGTGTGCTCAGTGTTGTACATGTACGGTGTGCTCAGTGTTGTACATGTACGGTGTGCTCAGTGTTGTACATGTACGGTGTGCTCAGTGTTGTACATGTACGATGTGCTCAGTGTTGTACATGTACGGTGTGCTCAGGGTTGTACATGTACGGTGTGCTCAGTGTTGTACATGTACGGTGTGCTCAGGGTTGTACATGTACGGTGTGCTCAGTGTTGTACATGTACGGTGTGCTCAGTGTTGTACATGTACGGTGTGCTCAGTGTTGTACATGTACGGTGTGCTCAGTGTTGTACATGTACGGTGTGCTCAGTGTTGTACATGTACGGTGTGCTCAGTGTTGTACATGTACGATGTGCTCAGTGTTGTACATGTACGGTGTGCTCAGTGTTGTACATGTACGGTGTGCTCAGTGTTGTACATGTACGGTGTCCTCAGTGTTGTACATGTACGGTGTGCTCAGGGTTGTACATGTACGATGTGCTCAGGGTTGTACATGTACGATGTGCTCAGGGTTGTACATGTTCGATGTGCTCAGGGTTGTACATGTACGATGTGCTCAGGGTTGTACATGTACGATGCGCTCAGGGTTGTACATGTACGGTGTGCTCAGTGTTGTACATGTACGATGTGCTCAGGGTTGTACATGTACGGTGTGCTCAGGGTTGTACATGTACGGTGTGCTCAGTGTTGTACATGTACGATGTGCTCAGGGTTGTACATGTACGGTGTGCTCAGTGTTGTACATGTACGGTGTGCTCAGTGTTGTACATGTACGATGTGCTCAGGGTTGTACATGTACGGTGTGCTCAGTGTTGTACATGTACGATGTGCTCAGGGTTGTACATGTACGGTGTGCTCAGTGTTGTACATGTACGGTGTGCTCAGTGTTGTACATGTACGGTGTGCTCAGTGTTGTACATGTACGGTGTGCTCAGTGTTGTACATGTACGGTGTGCTCAGGGTTGTACATGTACGGTGTGCTCAGGGTTGTACATGTACGGTGTGCTCAGTGTTGTACATGTACGGTGTGCTCAGTGTTGTACATGTACGGTGTGCTCAGTGTTGTACATGTACGGTGTGCTCAGTGTTGTACATGTATGGTGTGTTCAGGGTTGTACATGTACGGTGTGTTCAGGGTTGTACATGTACGGTGTGCTCAGGGTTGTACATGTACGATGTGCTCAGGGATATCTTTATTTAAAGGTAGCAGCCAAAGGTCTTAAATGTTATTTTCGTTGTACTTTGCCAGTTATTTTGCCGAATTCGTGACTGCACGACTGAAATGAAATATTTCGTGTCGTAGGTAATAGTTTCGTTGCACAGTGAGAATAAATGATAGCGTTACATAGACGTATTTTGTTATTTTATTCTGGTTAGGAACAAGAAAGTGAGGCCAGGTGTGTGTCCTGCTGCTGGTACACTGGTGTGTGTCCTGCTGCTGGTACACTGGTGTGTGTCCTGCTGCTGGTACACTGGTGTGTGTCCTGCTGCTGGTACACTGGTGTGTGTCCTGCTGCTGGTACACTGGTGTGTGTCCTGCTGCTGGTACACTGGTGTGTGTCCTGCTGCTGGTACACTGGTGTGTGTCCTACTGCTGGTACACTGGTGTTTGTCCTGCTGCTGGTACACTGGTGTGTGTCCTGCTGCTGGTACACTGGTGTGTGTCCTGCTGCTGGTACACTGGTGTGTGTCCTGCTGCTGGTACACTGGTGTGTGTCCTGCTGCTGGTACACTGGTGTGTGTGTCCTGCTGCTGGTACACTGGTGTGTGTCCTGCTGCTGGTACACTGGTGTGTGTCCTGCTGCTGGTACACTGGTGTGTGTCCTACTGCTGGTACACTGGTGTGTGTCCTGCTGCTGGTACACTGGTGTGTGTCCTGCTGCTGGTACACTGGTGTGTGTCCTACTGCTGGTACACTGGTGTGTGTCCTGCTGCTGGTACACTGGTGTGTGTCCTGCTGCTGGTACACTGGTGTGTGTCCTGCTGCTGGTACACTGGTGTGTGTCCTGCTGCTGGTACACTGGTGTGTGTCCTGCTGCTGGTACACTGGTGTGTGTCCTGCTGCTGGTACACTGGTGTGTGTGTCCTGCTGCTGGTACACTGGTATGTGTCCTGCTGCTAGTACACTGGTGTGTGTCCTGCTGCTGGTACACTGGTGTGTGTCCTGCTGCTGGTACACTGGTGTGTGTGTCCTGCTGCTGGTACACTGGTGTGTGTGTCCTGCTGCTGGTACACTGGTGTGTGTGTCCTGCTGCTGGTACACTGGTGTGTGTCCTGCTGCTGGTACACTGGTGTGTGTCCTGCTGCTGGTACACTGGTGTGTGTCCTGCTGCTGGTACACTGGTGTGTGTCCTGCTGCTGGTACACTGGTGTGTGTCCTGCTGCTGGTACACTGGTGTGTGTGTCCTGCTGCTGGTACACTGGTGTGTGTCCTGCTGCTGGTACACTGGTGTGTGTGTCCTGCTGCTGGTACACTGGTGTGTGTCCTGCTGCTGGTACACTGGTGTGTGTCCTGCTGCTGGTACACTGGTGTGTGTCCTGCTGCTGGTACACTGGTGTGTGTCCTGCTGCTGGTACACTGGTGTGTGTCCTGCTGCTGGTACACTGGTGTGTGTCCTGCTGCTGGTACACTGGTGTGTGTGTCCTGCTGCTGGTACACTGGTGTGTGTCCTGCTGCTGGTACACTGGTGTGTGTCCTGCTGCTGGTACACTGGTGTGTGTCCTGCTGCTGGTACACTGGTGTGTGTCCTGCTGCTGGTACACTGGTGTGTGTCCTACTGCTGGTACACTGGTGTGTGTCCTGCTGCTGGTACACTGGTGTGTGTCCTGCTGCTGGTACACTGGTGTGTGTCCTGCTGCTGGTACACTGGTGTGTGTCCTGCTGCTGGTACACTGGTGTGTGTGTCCTGCTGCTGGTACACTGGTGTGTGTCCTGCTGCTGGTACACTGGTGTGTGTCCTCCTGCTGGTACACTGGTGTGTGTCCTGCTGCCTGCTGCTGGTACACTGGTGTGTGTCCTGTGCTGGTACACTGTGTCCTGCTGCTGGTACACTGGTGTGTGTCCTGCTGCTGGTACACTGGTGTGTGTCCTGCTGCTGGTACACTGGTGTGTGTCCTGCTGCTACACTGGTGAGTGTCCTGCTGCTGGTACACTGGTGTGTGTCCTGCTGCTGGTACACTGGTGTGTGTCCTGCTGCTGGTACACTGGTGTGTGTCCTGCTGCTGGTACACTGGTGTGTGTCCTGCTGCTGGTACACTGGTGTGTGTCCTGCTGCTGGTACACTGGTGTGTGTCCTGCTGCTGGTACACTGGTGTGTGTCCTGCTGCTGGTACACTGGTGTGTGTCCTGCTGCCGGTACACTGGTGTGTGTCCTGCTGCTGGTACACTGGTGTGTGTCCTGCTGCTGGTACACTGCTGCTGCTGTACACTGGTGTGTGTCCTGCTGCTGGTACACTGGTGGGTGTCCTGCTGCTGGTACACTGGTGTGTGTCCTGCTGCTGGTACACTGGTGTGTGTCCTGCTGCTGGTACACTGGTGTGTGTCTGCTGCTGGTACACTGGTGTGTGTCCTGCTGCTGGTACACTGGTGTGTGTCCTGCTGCTGGTACACGGGTGTGTGTCCTGCTGCTGGTACACTGGTGTGTGTCCTGCTGCTGGTACACTGAGGTGTGTGTCCTGCTGCTGGTACACTGGTGTGTGTCCTGCTGCTGGTACACTGGTGTGTGTCCTGCTGCCTGCTGCTGGTACACTGGTGTGTGTCCTGCTGCTGGTCCACTGGTGTGTGTGTCCTGCTGCTGGTACACTGGTGTGTGTCCTGCTGCTGGTACACTGGTGTGTGTCCTGCTGCTGGTACACTGGTGTGTGTCCTGCTGCTGGTACACTGATGTGTGTGTCCTGCTGCTGGTACACTGATGTGTGTGTCCTGCTGCTGGTACACTGGTGTGTGTCCTGCTGCTGGTACACTGGTGTGTGTGTCCTGCTGCTGGTACACTGGTGTGTGTCCTGCTGCTGGTACACTGATGTGTGTGTCCTGCTGCTGGTACACTGATGTGTGTGTCCTGCTGCTGGTACACTGGTGTGTGTCCTGCTGCTGGTACACTGGTGTGTGTCCTGCTGCTGGTACACTGATGTGTGTGTCCTGCTGCTGGTACACTGGTGTGTGTCCTGCTGCTGGTACACTGGTGTGTGTCCTGCTGCTGGTACACTGGTGTGTGTCCTGCTGCTGGTACACTGGTGTGTGTCCTGCTGCTGGTACACTGGTGTGTGTCCTGCTGCTGGTACACTGGTGTGTGTCCTGCTGCTGGTACACTGGTGTGTGTCCTGCTGCTGGTACACTGGTGTGTGTCCTGCTGCTGGTACACTGGTGTGTGTCCTGCTGCTGGTACACTGGTGTGTGTCCTGCTGCTGGTACACTGGTGTGTGTCCTGCTGCTGGTACACTGGTGTGTGTCCTGCTGCTGGTACACTGGTGTGTGTCCTGCTGCTGGTACACTGGTGTGTGTCCTGCTGCTGGTACACTGGTGTGTGTCCTGCTGCTGGTACACTGGTGTGTGTCCTGCTGCTGGTACACTGGTGTGTGTCCTGCTGCTGGTACACTGGTGTGTGTCCTGCTGCTGGTACACTGGTGTGTGTCCTGCTGCTGGTACACTGGTGTGTGTCCTGCTGCTGGTACACTGGTGTGTGTCCTGCTGCTAGTACACTGGTGTGTGTCCTGCTGCTGGTACACTGGTGTGTGTCCTGCTGCTGGTACACTGGTGTGTGTCCTGCTGCTGGTACACTGGTGTGTGTCCTGCTGCTGGTACACTGGTGTGTGTCCTGCTGCTGGTACACTGGTGTGTGTCCTGCTGCTGGTACACTGGTGTGTGTCCTGCTGCTGGTACACTGGTGTGTGTCCTGCTGCTGGTACACTGGTGTGTGTCCTGCTGCTGGTACACTGGTGTGTGTCCTGCTGCTGGTACACTGGTGTGTGTCCTGCTGCTGGTACACTGGTGTGTGTCCTGCTGCTGGTACACTGGTGTGTGTCCTGCTGCTGGTACACTGGTGTGTGTCCTGCTGCTGGTACACTGGTGTGTGTCCTGCTGCTGGTACACTGGTGTGTGTCCTGCTGCTGGTACACTGGTGTGTGTTCTGTCCTGCTGCTGGTACACTGGTGTGTGTCCTGCTGCTGGTACACTGGTGTGTGTCCTGCTGCTGGTACACTGGTGTGTGTCCTGCTGCTGGTACACTGGTGTGTGTCCTACTGCTGGTACACTGGTGTGTGTCCTGCTGCTGGTACACTGGTGTGTGTCCTGCTGCTGGTACACTGGTGTGTGTCCTGCTGCTGGTACACTGGTGTGTGTCCTGCTGCTGGTACACTGGTGTGTGTCCTGCTGCTGGTACACTGGTGTGTGTCCTGCTGCTGGTACACTGGTGTGTGTCCTGCTGCTGGTACACTGGTGTGTGTCCTGCTGCTGGTACACTGGTGTGTGTCCTGCTGCTGGTACACTGGTGTGTGTCCTGCTGCTGGTACACTGGTGTGTGTCCTGCTGCTGGTACACTGGTGTGTGTCCTGCTGCTGGTACACTGGTGTGTGTCCTGCTGCTGGTACACTGGTGTGTGTCCTGCTGCTGGTACACTGGTGTGTGTCCTGCTGCACTGGTGTGTGTCCTGCTGCTGGTACACTGGTGTGTGTCTGGTACTGCTGCCGGGACACTGGTGTGTGTCCTGCTGCTGGTACACTGGTGTGTGTCCTGCTGCTGGTACACTGGTGTGTGTCCTGCTGCTGGTACACTGGTGTGTGTCCTGCTGCTGGTACACTGGTGTGTGTCCTGCTGCTGGTACACTGGTGTGTGTCCTGCTGCTGGCTGCTGGTACACTGGTGTGTGTCCTGCTGCTGGTACACTGGTGTGTGTCCTGCTGCTGGTACACTGGTGTGTGTCCTGCTGCTGGTACACTGGTGTGTGTCCTGCTGCTGGTACACTGGTGTGTGTCCTGCTGCTGGTACACTGGTGTGTGTCCTGCTGCTGGTACACTGGTGTGTGTCCTGCTGCTGGTACACTGGTGTGTGTCCTGCTGCTGGTACACTGGTGTGTGTCCTGCTGCTGGTACACTGGTGTGTGTCCTGCTGCTGGTACACTGGTGTGTGTCCTGCTGCTGGTACACTGGTGTGTGTCCTGCTGCTGGTACACTGGTGTGTGTCCTGCTGCTGGTACACTGGTGTGTGTCCTGCTGCTGGTACACTGGTGTGTGTCCTGCTGCTGGTACACTGGTGTGTGTCCTGCTGCTGGTACACTGGTGTGTGTGCTGCTGGTACTGGTGTGTGTTCTGCTGCTGTACACTGGTGTGTCCTGCTGCTGGTACACTGGTGTGTGTCCTGCTGGTACACTGGTGTGTGTCCTGCTGCTGGTACACTGGTGTGTGTCCTGCTGCTGGTACACTGGTGTGAGTCCTGCTGCTGGTACACAGGTGCTGGTACACTGGTGTGTGTCCTGCTGCTGGTACACTGGTGTGTGTCCTGCTGCTGGTACACTGGTGTGTGTCCTGCTGCTGGTACACTAGTGTGTGTCCTGCTGCTGGTACACTGGTGTGTGTCCTGCTGCTGGTACACTGGAGTGTGTCCTGCTGCTGGTATGTGTCCTGCTGCTGGTACACTGGTGTGTGTCCTGCTGCTGGTACACTGGTGTGTGTCCTGCTGCTGGTACACTGGTGTGTGTCCTGCTGCTGGTACACTGGTGTGTGTCCTGCTGCTGGTACACTGGTGTGTGTCCTGCTGCTGGTACACTGGTGTGTGTCCTGCTGCTGGTACACTGGTGTGTGTCCTGCTGCTGGTACACTGGTGTGTGTCCTGCTGCTGGTACACTGGTGTGTGTCCTGCTGCTGGTACACTGGTGTGTGTCCTGCTGCTGGTACACTGGTGTGTGTCCTGCTGCTGGTACACTGGTGTGTGTCCTGCTGCTGGTACACTGGTGTGTGTCCTGCTGCTGGTACACTGGTGTGTGTCCTGCTGCTGGTACACTGGTGTGTGTCCTGCTGCTGGTACACTGGTGTGTGTCCTGCTGCTGGTACACTGGTGTGTGTCCTGCTGCTGGTACACTGGTGTGTGTCCTGCTGCTGGTACACTGGTGTGTGTCCTGCTGCTGGTACACTGGTGTGTGTCCTGCTGCTGGTACACTGGTGTGTGTCCTGCTGCTGGTACACTGGTGTGTGTCCTGCTGCTGGTACACTGGTGTGTGTCCTGCTGCTGGTACACTGGTGTGTGTCCTGCTGCTGGTACACTGGTGTGTCCTGCTGCTGGTACACTGGTGTGTGTCCTGCTGCTGGTACACTCGTGTGTGTCCTGCTGCTGGTACACTGGTGTGTGTCCTGCTGCTGGTACACTGGTGTGTGTCCTGCTGCTGGTACACTGGTGTGTGTCCTGCTGCTGGTACACTGGTACCTGCTGCTGGTACACTGGTGTGTGTCCTGCTGCCGGTACACTGGTGTGTGTCCTGCTGCTGGTACACTGGTGTGTGTCCTGCTGCTGGTACACTGGTGTGTGTCCTGCTGCTGGTACACTGGTGTGTGTCCTGCTGCTGGTACACTGGTGTGTGTCCTGCTGCTGGTACACTGGTGTGTGTCCTGCTGCTGGTACACTGGTGTGTGTCCTGCTGCTGGTACACTGGTGTGTGTCCTGCTGCTGGTACACTGGTGTGTGTCCTGCTGCTGGTACACTGGTGTGTGTCCTGCTGCTGGTACACTGGTGTGTGTCCTGCTGCTGGTACACTGGTGTGTGTCCTGCTGCTGGTACACTGGTGTGTGTCCTGCTGCTGGTACACTGGTGTCCTGCTGCTGGTACACTGTGTCCTGCTGCTGGTACACTGGTGTGTGTCCTGCTGCAGGTACACTGGTGTGTGTCCTGCTGCTGGTACACTGGTGTGTGTCCTGCTGCTGGTACACTGGTGTGTGTCCTGCTGCTGGTACACTGGTGTGTGTCCTGCTGCTGGTACACTGGTGTGTGTCCTGCTGCTGGTACACTGGTGTGTGTCCTGCTGCTGGTACACTGGTGTGTGTCCTGCTGCTGGTACACTGGTGTGTGTCCTGCTGCTGGTACACTGGTGTGTGTCCTACTGCTGGTACACTGGTGTGTGTCCTGCTGCTGGTACACTGGTGTGTGTCCTGCTGCTGGTACACTGGTGTGTGTCCTGCTGCTGGTACACTGGTGTGTGTCCTGCTGCTGGTACACTGGTGTGTGTCCTGCTGCTGGTACACTGGTGTGTGTCCTGCTGCTGGTACACTGGTGTGTGTCCTGCTGCTGGTACACTGGTGTGTGTCCTGCTGCTGGTACACTGGTGTGTGTCCTGCTGCCGGTACACTGGTGTGTTCCTACTGCTGGTACACAGGTGTGTGTCCTGCTGCTGGTACACTGGTGTGTGTCCTGCTGCTGGTACACTGGTGTGTGTCCTGCTGCTGGTACACTGGTGTGTGTCCTGCTGCTGGTACACTGGTGTGTGTCCTGCTGCTGGTACACTGGTGTGTGTCCTGCTGCTGGTACACTGGTGTGTGTCCTGCTGCTGGTACACTGGTGTGTGTCCTGCTGCTGGTACACTGGTGTGTGTCCTGCTGCTGGTACACTGGTGTGTGTCCTGCTGCTGGTACACTGGTGTGTGTCCTGCTGCTGGTACACTGGTGTGTGTCCTGCTGCTGGTACACTGGTGTGTGTCCTGCTGCTGGTACACTGGTGTGTGTCCTGCTGCTGGTACACTGGTGTGTGTTCTGCTGCTGGTACACTGGTATGTGTCCTGCTGGTACACTGGTGTGTGTCCTGCTGCTGGTACACTGGTATGTGTCTGCTGCTGGTACACTGGTGTGTGTCCTGCTGCTGGTACACTGGTGTGTGTCCTGCTGCTGGTACACTGGTGTGTGTCCTGCTGCTGGTACACTGGTGTGTGTTCTGCTGCTGGTACACTGGTATGTGTCCTGCTGCTGGTACACTGGTGTGTGTCCTGCTGCTGGTACACTGGTGTGTGTCCTACTGCTGGTACACTGGTGTGTGTCCTACTGCTGGTACACTGGTGTGTGTCCTGCTGCTGGTACACTGGTGTGTGTCCTGCTGCTGGTACACTGGTGTGTGTCCTGCTGCTGGTACACTGGTGTGTGTCCTACTGCTGGTACACTGGTGTGTGTCCTGCTGCTGGTACACTGGTGTGTGTCCTGCTGCTGGTACACTGGTGTGTGTCCTGCTGCTGGTACACTGGTGTGTGTCCTGCTGCTGGTACACTGGTGTGTGTCCTGCTGCTGGTACACCTGTGTCCTGCTGCTGGTACACTGGTGTGTGTCCTACTGCTGGTACACTGGTGTGTGTCCTGCTGCTGGTACACTGGTGTGTGTCCTGCTGCTGGTACACTGGTGTGTGTCCTGCTGCTGGTACACTGGTGTGTGTCCTGCTGCTGGTACACTGGTGTGTGTCCTACTGCTGGTACACAGGTGTGTGTCCTGCTGCTGGTACACTGGTACACTGCTGTGTGTGTGTCCTGCTGCTGGTGTGTGTCCTGCTGCTGTACACTGTGTGTGTCCTGCTGCTGCACTGGTGTGTGTCCTACTGGTGTACACTGGTGTGTGTCCTGCTGCTGTTACACTGTGTGTGTGTCCTGCTGCTGGTACACTGGTGTGTGTCTGTTGCTGTACACTGGTGTGTGTTCTACTGCTGGTACACTGGTGTGTGTCCTGCTGCTGGTACACTGGTGTGTGTCCTGCTGCTGGTACACTGGTGTGTGTCTGCTGCTGGTACACTGGTGTGTGTCCTGCTGCTGGTACACTGGTGTGTGTCCTACTGCTGGTACACTGGTGTGTGTCCTGCTGCTGGTACACTGGTGTGTGTCCTGCTGCTGGTACACTGGTGTGTGTCCTGCTGCTGGTACACTGGTGTGTGTCCTGCTGCTGGTACACTGGTGTGTGTCCTGCTGCTGGTACACTGGTGTGTGTCCTGCTGCTGGTACACTGGTATGTGTCCTGCTGCTGGTACACTGGTGCTGGTACACTGGTGTGTGTCCTGCTGCTGGTACACTGGTGTGGTACACTGGTGCTGGTACACTGGTGCACACTGCGTGCGCCACTGGTGTGGTAATTGGTAGCATACGGTGCGGTGCACTGCGTGGAACGTGTGTACACTGCGTGGTACACTGGTGTGAATACCGTGCTGGTACACTGGTGCTGCGGTACACTGCGCGGCACACTGGTGGTGGTACACTGTGCCAAAGCACTGGCACAACGGTGCTGCGCCACCGTTGGCACATCGTGCTGGTACACCTGCGCTGGGTACACTGCGCTGGTACATTGGTGCTGGTACACCGGTGTACATCAAGCACTGGTGGGCAACGTGGTACACTGGTGCCGCGCCACTGGTGCTGGCATGACCGGTGTTGGTGCACTGGTGTTGTACACTGCCGCGGTGCCACCGCCGTTGGGTACACCTCGCTGCTGGCACCGCCGCTGGTCCACTGCGCTGGTACACTGCGCACTTTCGGTGTGGTACACTGCGTGCGCGCCTGGTGTGGCAGCACCGCGCGGCGCACCGCGTGGCACATGCTGGTACACTGCGTGGTACACCGTACCAACGTGCTGGTACAGTGATGGCACTGCGTGTTGGCGTGTTTGCATTGCGTGGTACGCTGTGTACATTGCGTGAAGGCACTGCGTGATACATTGCGCTGGTACACCGGTGCGTACACCGGCGTGGGTACACCGGTGGCACACTGCGCGGTACACTGCGTGGTACACTGGTGCATACACCGGTGGTACACTCCAAAAGTACTGCCACACCGGGTACTTCAACAATGGGTGCATTACTGGTGTGGCACCGTGGAACACCGTGTACACTGGGTGGTACACTGCGTGGGCACACTGGCGTGGGTACACTGGTGTACACTGCGGGTACACTGTTGTGGCCACCGGTGCCGTACACTGGTGCTGGTACAACAGGCTGGCAACAAAGGTACACTGGTGTGTGCTACTGCGTACACCGGCATCAGTATACTGCGTACAATTGGTATGGTACACTGCGTGGTACACTGGTACTGGTATAAACGGTGGCACCGGTGTGGTACACTGCGTGGTACACTGGTGCTGGTACACTGCGTGTAAAACGGTGCGGTACACTGCGTGGTACACTGTTGTACACTGGTGCTGTTAATTGGTGTGGCACACTGCGCCGTGCCACCGGCGTGGTACACTGGGCGCTGGGTACACCGTGGTACACTGGTGCGGTACGTACACTGGTGTGGTACACTGGTGCTGGTACACTGGTGTGGTACACTGGTGTGGTACACTGGTGTGGTACACTGGTGCTGGTACACTGGTGCTGTTACACTGGTGTGGTACACTGGTGCTGGTACACTGGTGTGGTACACTGGTGCTGGTACACTGGTGTGGTACACTGGTGTGGTACACTGGTGTGGTACACTGGTGCTGGTACACTGGTGCTGGTACACTGGTGCTGGTACACTGGTGTGGTACTCTGGTGTGGTACACTGGTCCTGGTACACTGGTGTTGTACACTGGCGTGGTACACTGGTGTGGTACACTGGTACTGGTATAATGGTGTGGTACACTGGTGTGGTACACTGGTGTGGTACACTGGTGTGGTACACTGGTGCTGGTAAACTGGTGTAGTACACTGGTGTGGTACACTGGTGTGGTACACTGGCGTGGTACACTGTTGTGGTACACTGGTGCTGGTACACTGATGCTGGTACACTGGTGTGGTACACTGGTGTGGTACACTGGTGTGGTACACTGGTGTGGTACACTGGTACTGGTATACTGGTGTGGTACACTGGTGTGGTACACTGGTGTGGTACACTGGTGCTGGTACACTGGTGCTGTTACACTGGTGTGGTACACTGGTGCTGGTACACTGGTGTGGTACACTGGTGTGGTACACTGGTGTGGTACACTGGTGTGGTACACTGGTGCTGGTACACTGGTGCTGGTACACTGGTGTGGTACACTGGTGTGGTACACTGGTGCTGGTACACTGGTGTGGTACACTGGTGTGGTACACTGGTGTGGTACACTGGTGTGGTACACTGGTGCTGGTACACTGGTGTGGTACACTGGTGTGGTACACTGGTGTGGTACACTGGTGTGGTACACTGGTGTGGTACACTGGTGTGGTACACTGTTGTGGTACACTGGTGCTGGTACACTGGTGCTGGTACACTGGTGTGGTACACTGGTGTGGTACACTGGTGTGGTACACTGGTGTGGTACACTGGTGTGGTACACTGGTGTGGTACACTGGTACTGGTTTACTGGTGTGGTACACTGGTGTGGTACACTGGTACTGGTATAATGGTGTGGTACACTTGTGTGGTACACTGGTGTGGTACACTGGTGCTGGTACACTGGTGTGGTACACTGGTGTGGTACACTGGTGCTGGTACACTGGTGTGGTACACTGGTACTGGTATAATGGTGTGGTACACTGGTGTGGTACACTGGTGTGGTACACTGGTGCTGGTACACTGGTGTGGTACACTGGTGTGGTACACTGGTGTGGTACACTGGTGCTGGTACACTGGTGCTGTTACACTGGTGTGGTACACTGGTGCTGGTACACTGGTGTGGTACACTGGTGCTGTTACACTGGTGTGGTACACTGGTGCTGGTACACTGGTGCTGTTACACTGGTGTGGTACACTGGTACTGGTACACTGGTGCTGGTACACTGGTGTGGTACACTGGTGCTATAACACTGGTGTGGTACACTGGTGCTGGTACACTGGTGCTGTTACACTGGTGTGGTACACTGGTACTGGTACACTGGTGCTGGTCCACTGGTGTGGTACACTGCTGTGGTACACTCGCCTTCTCTCCACTCACTTGTAATTAACTTCGATTCTTCCATCACGATTTTTTATCCATCTCTCTCTCTTTTTTTTGTACCGCGTAACCACTAAGGGGAGACAATTAAAAAAATATTTAATAGAGAGTATGTATTGGGTGATCAGCAAGCCAAAAGCTGAAGGCAGCACCTTCCTTCTTAACCCCAGCTTCTTCTTGTTTTCACCTACAGGAGGTTCGAGGTTGCGGTGCTCTACTGCGACACCTACATGAACTACATCCCTCTCTCCTTCATCCTGGGCTTCTACGTCTCCTTCGTAGCATCCAGGTGGTGGCAGCAGTACATGGCTATCCCATGGCCGGACAAGTAAGACATTCACTTGCATGTACTCACCTAATTGTGGTTGCAGGGGTCGAGACTCAGCTCCTGGCCCCGCCTGTGTGTGTGTGTGTGTGTGTTTTTAGGGTGTTATTTGGGTACTTCAGTCCACACGGTGGGACTGTTGCCACTTCCCTTAGCATTTCAGCCACTGTATACCACTGGTACTGCTATTTACACCACTGGTACTGCTATTTACACCACTGGTATTGCTATGTACATCACTGGTACTCTTTTGTACACCACTTATACTGTTAGGTAAAATGAGATTTGCCAAGCCCTTACAAACAATACAGTGACACAGAGGGTATATATAAGGTATTAGAGAGAGATATCATAATATAATCGTTATAAATAGTAATAGCAGTAGTATTAGTGGTAGTAATAATAGCAGTAGCAACAGTAGTAGTAGTAGTAGTAGTAGTAGTAGTAGTAGTAGTAGTAGTAGTAGTAGTAGTAGTAGTAGTAGTAGGCATTGTACACAGGCATTGTTCAAATTATCGTTCCTACATGCATTAATGTGTTCACTGAGACGTGTTTCGAGGTTTCTTGCTGTTCCACCTACGTATATTCCATCAAACCTCCACAGGGTATAGTGTAAATCCCCGCATTGACTGGTTCAAGGTTCTTCAAGCTTTTCCTAGTCAAGTTTTTTTTTATGGAAGTGCTGGTTGTGATGACGACTCTAGTATCAGCTTGTGCGAGTACTTTAGAGACGTTCAGTGTAACTTGGCAGTAAGGAAGGGTTATAACTTTGTTAGGAGTGGTGTTACTGAGTGGTGAGTTGATGATCTGAAGAGTTCTTGCAGTCCTTGATGAAAAAGGAAGGAAAATGTAGCTCGGTGAAGGTTTAGTGTCTGTATGTACATTCTTCGTCAAGAAACTCTGGACTACAAATTGGGGATGCTCTTAAAAAAAATCCGATAATCATGATGCCTCTTTTGGTCTTAGTATGTTGACTGGAATAGAAGTGTCTGAGATTGCTTTTGTTTGTAGGCTTCCTGTAAACCTTAGAGTGTTATCTACTTTGTAAATGAGGACGTCTAGAAAACGTAACTTGTCATTGGATTCTTCAAGTGTAAATTGGATAGCCGGTTCAACTACGTTGAGCCTTGCCTGAAGATTCCGCACATCAAAACGTTCGAGAGTTATTATGAGGACGTCGTCCACATAACGTAACCAAGTGACGCTGGTGGGATGATACTGGTGAAATGTTCACCTTCCAGGTGTTCCATACACAAGTTGGCTAAGACAGCGCTGATGGGAGACCCCATTCCCATACCATAGGTTTGTTTGTAGAGACTGTTGTTGAAAGGAGCTCGATCAGGTCATCGAAATCTCCTGGAGGTAGAGAAAGATTAAGATCCAGAGTGACTACGTCGGAGATCGTCAATGGCTTGTGTAGTGAAGAGGGAAGTTACGTCTACACAAGCCATTGACGTTCTACGACGTAGTCACTCATGACCTCTACCTCCCTCTACCTCCCAGAGATTTCGTTGACCTGAACGGACTCTACATTAACGTCAACTGCTTTTCTTTCAACAACAGTCTCTACAAACAAACCTATGGTATGGGAATGGGGTCCCCCATCAGCGCTGTCTTAGCCAACTTGTGTATGGAACACCTGGAACCTTGGCAGAAACAACAATAGTTCACCCAATAATAGCAACAATAACAACAGTAGTTCACCCAACAATAACAACAACAGCAGTTCATCAAACAATAACAACAACAACAACAATAGTAGTTCCTTAGCAACAACAATAACAACAGTAACAGCAGTTCCACAAAAACAACAGCAAAACTAGTTCCCCAGCAACAACAACAACAACAACAACAGTAGTTTCCCAGCAACAACAACAACAACAACAACAGTAGTTTCCCAGCAACAACAACAACAATAGTAGTCCCCCAGCAACAACAACAACAACAACAAGGACAGTAGTTCACGCTGACATTACTAGGTCATTATCGCATGGAACACTGGAACACTGGAACAATGGAACAATGGAACACTGGAACACTGGAACACTGGAACACTGGAACACTGGAACACTGGAACACTGGAACACTGGAGCACTGGAACAGAAGAAACAAATGCATTATAATCAAGTCACAAACAGATCTGTTTGTGACTGTTGTTTTTATTATTATTATTATTATTATTATTATTATGATTATGATTATTTTTATTATTAATATTGTTGTTGTTGTTGTTGTTTTATCATTAATGTTATTATTATTATTATTATTACTATTATTATTATTATTATTATTATTATTATTATTATTATTATTATTATTATTATTATTGTTATTATTATTACTATTTTATGTCATTTCATTCGGTCTCATGTTACAAACTATTCATTAATAATATAGATGTTTCAATAGACATTTATCTATCTGATAGCGTCCAGACTTTCTACTTTAGGTTAATTTATTGCTTTTATTGTTTTGTTGCACCTCGATGTGACCTTTGTTACTTGACGACCTTGTGAACGCTGCTTCCTGACTCAACCTTATTACTGTGATCTTTATGTCAGGTAAACCCTTCCGCTTTTCTTTTGTCTTCTCATCTGTCCTCCACACGTTCTTGTGTTTTTTTCCTGCCAGTGTAGCATTCCTGTCACTCTCCCTGAACCGTGAGCTTTATTATACCTCTATCATGTGGGAGTTCGAACACGTGGATTGGGTTAAGTAATACTCACGTAGGCTGGTAGTACGTATAATTACAGATAATGTGGGGAGCGCCCTTACAGCCGTAACCTTGTCTCCTTGCTCACTCTCGTAACACTGACTGCCGCCCACAGTACCCATATGTGAGGGGGTCTTTGAATACTGCTGGTCAGCACAATATGAATTCAGACAGTGACTCAGGCAGAGACGGTTGGTAGTGAGTCAACTACTGGTACACTGGTTACTGGTAACTGGTTACTACTACTGAGACCTCTGCTTAAAGCTATGTATGGATTCTGCCTCCACTACATCGCTTCCCAAACTATTCCACTTCCTGACTACTCTGTAGCTGAAGAAATACTTCCTAATATCCCTGTGATTCATCTGTGTCTTCAACTTCCAACTGTGACCCCTTGTTGTTGTGTCCAATCTCTGGAACATCCTGTCTTTGTCCACCTTGTCAATTCCTCTCAGTATTTTGTATGTCGTTATTATGTCCCCCCTATCTCTCCTGTCCTCGTAGGACATACCTCTTAGCTGTGGGACTAGTCTTGTTGCAAACTTTTGCACTTTCTCTAGTTTCTTCACGTGCTTGGCTAGGTGTGGGTTCCAAACTGGTGCCGCATACTCCAATATGGGCCTAACGTACACGGTGTACAGGGTCCTGAACGATTCCTTATTAAGATGTCGGAATGCTGATCTGAGGTTTGCTAGGCGCCCATATGCTGCAGCCGTTATTTGGCTGATGTGCGCTTCAGGAGATGTGCCTGGTGTTATACTCACCCCAAGATCTTTTTCCTTGAGTGAGGTTTGTACTCCGTCTGCGGTCTTCTTTGCCCTTACCCAATCTTCATGACTTTGCACTTGGTGGGATTGAACTCCAGGAGCCATTTGCTGGACCAGGTCTGCAGCCTGTCCAGATCCCTTTGTAGTTCTGCCTGGTCTTCGATCGAACGAATTCTTCTCATCAACTTCACGTCATCTGCAAACAGGGACACTTCGGAGTCTATTCCTTCCGTCATGTCGTTCACAAATACCAGAAATAGCACTGTGTGTGTGTGTGTGTGTGTGTGTGTGTGTGTGTGTGTGTGTGTGTGTGTGTGTGTGTGTGTGTGTGTGTGTGTGTGTGTGTAATTATCTATGTAAAATTACGTATTTGTAAACACTGGAGTAGTCTTCAATGTTTATTTCGTTACAGTTTTTAATTGTTTGTTATTGTGTTATTTACTCTTGGCTATATATAACACTTAAGCATATGTCAGACTGCTACTGTTTTTTATCCAGTATTTCCAAAAAACTGGTTTAAACACGTAAACTTGTTTCGTTATGGTGTGGGTGGGCGCACGGTTTTTTTTGTGTGTGTGTGTTTACTCACTTATACGTGGTTGCAGGGGTCGAGTAGTGGCTCCTTACATGTATGTATTTCATACGAGGTGTTAATGGTGGAGGTGTGTACTCATCTATTTGTGCTCACCTGTTCGTGGTTGAAGGGGTCGATTCACAGCTTCTGGCCCCGCCTTTTCGCTGGTCGCTACTAGGTTCACTCCCTCCTCCATGAGCTGTAATAGTATTTCTTCTTCAAGCTCTGTGTGGATCATGCCTTCACTACATCACTCTCCCGATTGTTCCATTTCCTGACAACTCTATGACTGAAGAAATACTTCAGAACATCCCTGTGACTCATCTGAGTTGGTAACGTCAGGTTGTGTCCCCTTGTTACTGTGTCTCATCTCTCAAACATTCTGGCCCTGTCCACCTTGTCAGTTCCTCTCAATATTTTAAATGTCGTTATCATGTCTACCCCTGTCTCTCCTGTCTTCCAGCAGTATGCAGCACCATACTGGTGCTGCATGCTCCAGTATGGTCTGACGTACACGGTGTACAGTGTCTTGAACGACTTCTTACTCAGGTATCAAAATGTTATTCTTAGGTTTGCCTGGCGCCCATACGCTGCAGCAGTTATTTGGTTGATGTGCTCCTCAGATGTGTTCTGTATGATGTTCACCTTAAGATCATTTTCCTTGAGCGAGGTTTGCAGCCTTTGGCACCCTAGGCTGTACTCCGTTTGCGGTCTTATTTGACTTTCCCCAATCTTCATGCCTTTGCACTTGGTGGGGTTAAACAGCGGGAGTCAGTTGTTGTACCATCCACGCAGCCTGGTCAGATCCCTTTGTAAACCTACCTGATCCTCATCCGCTTGAATTCTTCGGATTAGCTTCACATCGTCTGCTAACAGAGACAAATCTGAATCTATTCCTTCTGTCATGTCATTCACATATACCAGAAACAACACCGGCTCTAGGACTGACCCCTGTGGAACCCCGCTCGTTATATGCGCCCACTCAGACACCTCGTCAGGTGCTATTACTCGTCGTTTCCTTCCTGCCAGGCATTATCTGACCCATTGCAGTGCCTTTCCTGTTGTTCCTTCCTGTTCGTCTAACTTTTGCACTAATCTCTTGTGTGGAACTTTGTCTGAAGCCTTCATACAGTTCAAGAAAATGAAGTCAATCCACCCCTTTCTCTCTTGTCTTACTTCTGTCACCTTATCGTAAAATTCCAGGAGGTTAGTGACACAGGATTTCCATTCTCTGAAACCGTGCTAGTTACCGTGTATAAGTTCATTCCTTTCTAAGTGTTCCACCACTCTTCTGATAAGCTTCTCCATGACTTTGCATACTATACATGTCAGTGACACTGGTCTGTAGTTTAATGTTGCCTGTCTGTCTCCTTTCTTAAATATTTGGACTACATTTGCTGTCTTCCACACCTCAGGTAGTTGCCCCTTTTCGATAAATGTGTTGAAGATTGTTGTTAGTGGTACACACAGAGCCTTTGTTCCCTCTCTCAGGAACCATGGAGAGATGTCCGGTCCCACCGTCGTTGAGGTATCTAGTTCGCTTACCAGCCTCTTCATTTACTCCTCGGTTGTGTGTAGTGTGTCCAGCACTTGTTGGTGTACCCTACCATTCCAGTTTGCTGGAGTCCTTTCTGTCTCCACTGAAAATACTTCCTTAAACCTTATTTTGAGCTCTTCTTGGTCGTTTCTTGTGATCTCACTTCCTTCCTCAGCCTGATTACCTGCTCCTTGATTGTTGTTTTCCTCCTGATGTGGCTGTACAACAGCAGTGGGTCAGATTTGGTTTTCGATACTGTCATTCTCGTATTGCCGCTGGGCCTCTCTCCTTATCTATGCATATTCCACGCATTTGTGTGTGTGTGTGTGTGTGTGTGTGTGTGTGTATTACTTACGAGCTGTTAGTAGTAGAGGTGTGTGGGTGGTGTTGAATGTCTGTAGTTACGTAGTTGGAGGCACCGTGGGTAGTCTAGTTCCTGGTCCCACCTACTTACACCTGACCACTTTCACTAATTCTGTCTCGTAGGCTCTTTCACATCTGTCTATAACAAGACTAAGATCAACGTTTTCTTCCACCGCTTTCCGAAAATTTCATTTCCTAATAATCAGTAAACAAACAAAAAGAAAACCCTGACTTCCCTTTGGCATATCTGAGCTCTCAGCTTCCATCAGCATCCCCTTACCTTGATCTCTGCATATCAAAATCTCTGTCACTGTTTACTCTATAAACTTCTTTGAGCATCTCTTACGTTATAATAATGTTTGGCCCTTTTTTTTTTTTATCTCTAATGTCATCAGGTTGATGCTTGAGTCTTGTCACAGGTCAACATTGTCAGCTGCTGGAACATTTTCCTTGCAAACTTTTTCACTTTTTTTCTAGTCTCTTTAAATGCTTGATTAGATATGAAGACTTCTGCAGTGTTTGTAAACACTGGAGCAGTTTTCAGTGTTTATTTCATCACAGTTTCAGGATTCGCTCTGTAGACTCTGTCCTGTACTGTCACAGCAGCTCTGTCTCTTATCATACAGTATCCCTACGATCCCGGTTGGGAAGCGGAACTTCTACCTCTCTCCAAGTGACAACTTTTCCACGATTTCACATCGTGTGAAGATCAAACATAAAAACGTTGTCGTCAACGATGCCTCGAAACTTGAACTTGCGTCTACCCTGAAAAACTGTCTGCAGGTCAAGTTTTCGGGCATTGCATCACTAAAAGACGCTTTCCTCGTCACCTTCACTGATGATGAGGAGGCTGAGAAAGTCCTTACACCAACTGCGATGAAGACCCTCGACGACAGTGGCTTTGCCATCTCAACCTCTCCATACACGAGAACTAAAGGATCTGTGTTCACGAAACGCCTTGACATGCTTTTTGAAGATGATGATAACTATTTGAATCCAGAACCACCAATGAGAGACCACCACCGCCTCATTCCACCACCACTGCAATGGACCAATCAGCTGCCTCGCCTCCACCATCGTCTTCTCTCAGCACCACGGCAGTGGACCAATGAGTGACCTCACCTCCAACGCTCCATCTACCAAACAAGAAGGGAAACTACACCACCAGTTTATCAACATGTTGATAAAGAAGAGACAGAAAATGTCATTCCTTACCTCCACTGGAAAAGCATCACTTTCTATACAACTGCACATCACGAAAGTGACATAAATTTGACCAACCTGTACAAGAAAGCAACAGCAAGAAGAGTAAAGTTTACAAACAGCCCAGACACCTACTGCTGTATCTCAACACTGCCAGATACCATAAAACAAGCGTTAGAAGACCCAGCACTTCAGACCAAGCTGACAAGAACACTCATCGTCCATAGGTCAAGATTTAACGACATAAAAAATGTATTTACACACGACAAAACGGATGAGTGACAGTCCCGATTCCCAATAACCTACTGCATCTCAACTGACTAATCACCATGAAGCAGCCACCCTCCCCGTCCTCGCCATCAGCCATTTGCCACCCACCATTCACCATCAATATCACGACACACACACACACACTACTCAAGATCAACCAGCACATCGTGTTCTGTGTGTTCTAGTGTTTCTTCCATCATCGTTAACATCTGTTTCACATCGCCTTGCTTCTGGGTTTAGCCCCAGCTCTCTATCTACAACTTAAGACCTTCCTCTCACCAGTTATTCTTCGTCTGTCCCCACTCCCCCGCTCCCTAACTTGTGGGTCTTAATTGAAGGTCTCTTCGTTCATCACAGTTTTTAAATGTTTGTTTTTGTATTATTTACTTTGGTTATATATAACACTTAGGCGTCTGTCGCTTACTTTTTTATCAGGCAGCTAGATTGGTTTTTATCTAGTATCGCGAGAAACCTGGTTTAAGTGAGCGAACCAGTTTTTTTTTTGTATTACTAGCTGTTAGTAGAGGTGTGTGTGTAGTGCTTAATGTATGTACTTATATAGTTGGAGGCACCGTGTGTAGTCTTAGTTCCTGGTCCCACCTAACTACACCTGATTACTTTCACTAATTCTGTCTCGTAGGCTCTTTCGCATCTGTCCATAACAAAACTGACAGCAGCGTTTGTTCCCACCGCTTTCCGAAAACTAATTTCATTTCATAATGATCAGTAAATTAAAAACAAAAAAAAAAATTCCTGACTTTTCTTTGGCATATCTGAGCTCTCAGCTTGCACTGGAACAGTCTTTACTGTTTGTAGACACTGGAACACTCTTCGGTGTTTGTAGACACTGGAACAATCTTCAGTGTTTGTAGACACTGGAACAATCTTCAGTGTTTGTAGACACTGGAACAATCTTCAGTGTTTATAAACACTGGAACAGTCTTCGGTGTTCATAAACACTGGAACAATCTTCAGTGTATATAAACACTTTAGCAGTCTTCAGTGTATATAAATACTGGAACAGTCTTCAGTGTATATAAATACTGGAACAGTCTTCAGTGTATATAAATACTGGAACAGTCTTCAGTGTATATAAATACTGGAACAGTCTTCAGTGTATATAAATACTGGAACAGTCTTCAGTGTATATAAATACTGGAACAGTCTTCAGTGTATATAAATACTGGAACAGTCTTCAGTGTATATAAATACTGGAACAGTCTTCAGTGTATATAAATACTGGAACAGTCTTCAGTGTATATAAATACTGGAACAGTCTTCAATGTATATAAATACTGGAACAGTCTTCAGTGTATATAAATACTGGAACAGTCTTCAGTGTATATAAATACTGGAACAGTCTTCAGTGTATATAAATACTGGAACAGTCTTCAGTGTATATAAATACTGGAACAGTCTTCAGTGTATATAAATACTGGAACAGTCTAAAGTGTATATAAATACTGGAACAGTCTTCAGTGTATATAAATACTGGAACAGTCTTCAATGCTTTTTTCTTCATAGTTTTTAATTGTCTGTTTACTTATTATTTAATTTTGGTCATATAAAACAAGTGGGCGTCTGTCGCTTATTTTTTCATCAGGCAGCTAGACTGGTTTTTATCTAGTATTTACAAAAACCTGGTTTGAGTGGGCAAACCAGTTTTTTTTTTTTTGTATGTGGTGTAGAATTTCTGTAATTATGTAGATGGAGGTATCGTGGGTAGTCTAGTTCCTGGTCCCTCCTAACTACACATGACTACTTTCACTAATTCTGTCTCGTAGGCTCTGTCACATCTGTTTATAATAAAACTGAGAACAACATTTGCTTCCACCCGTTTCCGAAGAGTAATTTAATTTCCTAATGATTCGTAAACTAAGAAAAAGAAAAGAAATCCTGACTTCCCTTTGGCATATCTGAGCTCTCAGCTTCCATCAGCATCCCCTTGGCTTTGATCTTTGTATTTCAAACTCTCTGTCACTGTTTACTCTTTAATGTCCCTGCAAAGGACATTATTGTATCGTAAGGTGCTGTTATGACAGGTTTAACAGATGGCGCTACTATATGTCAGGCCAGGCAGATGGTGCCACTATATGTCAGGTCAGGCAGATGGTGCTACTATATGTCAGGTCAGGCAGATGGTGCTACCTGTTATATGACAGGTCTGGCAGATGGTGCTGCCTGCTATATGACAGGTCTGGCAAATGGTGCTGCCTACTTTATGACAGGTCTGGCTACGGTGCTGCCTACTATATGACAGGTCTGGCAGATGGTGCTGCCTACTATATGACAGGTCTGGCAGATGGTGCTGCCTTCTATATGACAGGTCTGGCAGATGGTGCTCAGTCAGGTGTGTGGTTCATCGCTGCCTGTCTGTCCCATACCTTCAGTTGTGTCGTTACAATTGCAGTTCCCTGGTGTTAGTGTTAGTCATCCACACTGTACTAACCTGCTCTGTTGCTTATGGCAGCAGAGTGTACCGTCATCAGCGATACGATTTTTATAGTCTTTCTATAACGTTCTTATATAGTGTATGTGTGTGTGTGTGTGTGTGTGTGTGTGTGTGTGTGTGTGTGTGTGTGTGTGTGTGTGTGTGTGTGTGTGTGTGTGTGTATGTACTCACCTAGTTGTACTCACCTAGTTGAGGTAGCGCCTCTTCACTGGTCGCTACTAGGTCACTCTCCCTGAACCGTGAGCTTTATGATACCTCTGCTTAAAGCTATGTATGGATCCTGCCTCCACTACATCGCTTCCCAAACTGTTCCACTTACTGACTACTCTGTGGCTGAAGAAATACTTCCTAACATCCCTGTGATTCATCTCTGTCTTCAACTTCCAACTGTGTCCCCTTGTTACTGTGTCCAGTCTCTGGAACATCTTGTCTTTGTCCACCTTGTAAATTCCTCTCAGTATTTTGTATGTCGTTATCATGTCTCCCCTATCCCTCCTGTCCTCCAGTGTCGTCAGGTTGATTTCCCTTAACCTCTCCTCGTAGGACATACCTCTTAGCTCTGGGACTAGTCGTGTTGCAAACCTTTGCACTTTCTCTAGTTTCTTTACGTGCTTGGCTAGGTGTGGGTTCCAAACTGGTGCCGCATGTTCCAATATGGGCCTAACGTACACAGTGTACAGGGTCCTGAACGATTCCTTATTAAGATGTCGGAATGCTGTTCTGAGGTTTGCTAGACGCCCATATGCTGCAGCAGTTATTTGATTGATGTGCGCTTCAGGAGATGTGCCTGGTGTTATACTCACCCCAAGATCTTTTTCCTTGAGTGAGGTTTGTAGTCTCTGGCCCCCTAGACTGTACTCCGTCTGCGGTCTTCTTTGCCCTTACCCAATCTTCATGACTTTGCACTTGGTGGGATTGAACTCCAGGAGCCAATTGCTGGACCAGGTCTGCAGCCTGTCCAGATCCCTTTGTAGTTCTGCCTGGTCTTCGATCGAATGAATTCTTCTCATCAACTTCACGTCATCTGCAAACAGGGACACTTCGGAGTCTATTTCTTCCGTCATGTCGTTCACAAATACCAGAAATAGCACTGTGTGTGTGTGTGTGTGTGTGTACTCACCTATTTGTACTCACCTATTTGTGGTTGCAGGGGTCGAGTCCTAGCTCCTGGCCCCGCCTCTTCACCGGTTGCTACTAGGCCCTCTCTCTCCCCGCTCCATGAGCTTTATCAAACCTCGTCTTAAAACTGTGTATGGTTCCTGCCTCCACTACGTCATTTTCTAGGCTATTCCACTGCCTTACAACTCTATGACTGAAGAAATACTTCCTACTATCTCTCTGACTCATTTGTGTCTTCAACTTCCAATTGTGGCCTCTTGTTTCTGTGTCCCCTCCCTGGAACATCCTGTCTTTGTCCACCTTGTCTATTCCACGCAGTATTTTATATGTCGTTATCATGTCTCCCCTGACCCTCCTGTCCTCCAGTGTGGTCAGGCCGATTTCCCTTAATCTTTCCTCATAGGACATTCCCCTTAGCTCTGGAACTAACCTTGTCGCAAACCTTTGTACTTTCTCTAGTTTCTTGACGTGCTTTATCAAGTGCGGGTTCCAAACAGGTGCTGCATACTCCAGTATGGGCCTGACATACACGGTGTACAGTGTCTTGAATGATTCCTTACTAAGGTATCGGAATGCTGTTCTCAGGTTTGCCAGGCGCCCATATGCTGCAGCAGTTATCTGATTGATGTGTGCTTCCGGAGACATGCTCGGTGTTATACTCACCCCAAGATCTTTCTCCTTGAGTGAGGTTTGCAGTCTTTGGCCACCTAGCCTATACTCTGTCTGTGGTCTTCTGTGCCCCTCCCCCATCTTCATGACTTTGCATTTGGCAGGATTAAATTCGAGAAGCCATTTGCTGGACCAGGTGTCCAGTCTGTCCAGGTCTCTTTGAAGTCCTGCCTGGTCCTCATCAGATTTGTGTGTGTGTGTGTGTGTGTGTGTGTGTGTGTGTGTGTGTGTGTGTGTGTGTGTGTGTGTGTGTGTGTGTGTGTGTGTGTGTGTGTGTGTGTGTGTGTGTGTGTGTGTGTGTGAGTGTGTGTGTGTTTGTGTGTGTGTGTGTGTGAGTGTGTGTGTGTGAGCGTGTGTGTGTGCGTGTGTTCTTAACACAGATATTGTGTGAATGTCTGGCAAGGCCCAGGAATTTCTAACATCGCCGCCACTACTTCTGCCACCACCACTACCATCACCACCACTACCAATACTGCCACCACCACTACCACCACCACCACCACCACCACCATCACCACCACTACCAATACTGCCACCACCACTACCACTACCACCACCACCATCACCACCACTACCAATACTGCCACCACCACTACCACTACCAATACCACCACCACCACCACCCCCACCACCACCACCATCACCACCACTACCAATACTGCCACCACCACTACCAATAGTTCCACCACCACTACCACCACCACTACCACTACTACCACTACCACCACCACCACCATCACCACCACTACCAATACTGCCACCACCACTACCACTACCACCACCGCCACCACCATCACCACCACTACCAATACTGCCACCACCACTACCACCACCACTTCCACTACCACTACCACCACCATCACCACCACTACCAATACTGCCACCACCAATACTACTACTACTACCACCACCATTACCACCACCACCATTACCACCACCGCTATTGTCACCACCACTACCAATACTGCCACCACCATTACTACCGCCACCACTACCACCACCATTACCAATACTGCCACCACCACTACTACTACTACTACCACCACCACCACCATTAGCACCATCACTACCAATACTGAAACCACCATTACCACCGCCACCACTACCACCACCACTACCAATACTGCCATCGCCACTACCAATGCTCCCACCACCACTACCAATACTGCCATCACCACTAGCACCACCACTAAAAATACTGCCACCACCACTACCACCACTACCACCACCACCACCACCACCATTACCACCACCACTACCACCACCACCATTACCACTACCACCACAACCATTAGCACCACCACCATTACCAACACCACCACTTCCACTACCACCACCATTACCACCACCACTACCACACCGCCATTACCACTACTACTATCACCACCACCACTACCACCACCACCATCATTAAAACCACCACTACCAATACTGCCATCACCACTACCACCACCACTACTAATACTGCTACCATCACTACCACCACCACCACCATTACCACCACCACCACCATTACCACCACCACTACCACCACCACCACCAACACCATTATCAATACTGCCACCTATCACCACCACCACCACTACCAAAACTGCCACTACCACCACTACCACCACAATTACCAGTACTGCCACCACCACCATCACTACCACCACCACCACTACCACCACCACCACCACTACCATCACCACCACCACTACCACCACTACCACCACCACCACCACCATCACCACCACCACCACCACCACCACCACCACAACCACCACTACCACTACCATCACCACCACCACTACCACCACTACCACCACTAACACCACCACCACCACCACCACCGCCACCACCACCATCACCACCACCACCACTACCACCACCACCACCACCACCACTACCATCACCACCACCACTACCACCACTACCACCACCACTACCACCACAATTACCAGTACTGCCACCACCACCATCACTACCACCACCACCACTACCACCACTACCACCACTACCACCACCACCACCACCACCACCACCACAACCATCACCACCACCACGACCACCACTACCACCATCACTACCACCACAATTACCAGTACAGCCACCACCACCAACACTACCACCACCACCACTACCATCACCACCACCACTACCACCACTACCACCACTACCACCACTACCACCACCACCACCACCACCACCACCACTACCATCACCACCACCACTACCACCACTACCACCATCACTACCACCACAATTACCAGTACTGCCACCACCACCATCACTACCACCACCACCACCACCACCATCACTACCACCACCACCACTACCACCACTACCACCACTACCACCACTACCACCACTACCACCACTACCACCACTACCACCACTACCACCACTACCACCACCAGAAAAACTAACCTAACCATCACGATTTATTTGCTAATTACTTGCGCATTTGATGAGGAATCCCAATTGCATAGACGTAGCAACAACTATCTACCATCACCACCACCACCATCATCACCACCACCCACCATATCACTACCTACCATCATCATCATCACCACCTACCACCGTTACCACCGCCTACTATCATCACCACTACCTCCCATCACTACCTACCATCACCACCCCCACCTACCATCACCACCTACCATCATCACCCCCTACCGTCATCACCACCTATCATCACCACCACCTACCATCACCACCACTACGTACCATCACCACCACCACCTACCATCACCACCTACCATCATCACCTACCGTCATCATCACCTATCATCATCACCACCACCTACCATCGCCACCATTACGTACCATCACCGCCACCTACCATCACCACCACCACCTACCATCATCACCACCTACCGCCATAACCACCTACTATCACCACCACCACCACCTACCATCACCAACTACCACCATCACCAGCTCCACACAGTCTAGTAACCACAACCACCATATCAAAGATATTGTCAGAGATGTTCCAGTCTCTCTCGTACGATTCCTCAGCGACAGTTTTCCAGCGATACGTCAGTAACAGTTACCGTGGTTTCCCCAGGGACAACTACCGTGGTTCCCTCAGGGATAGCTACCGTGGTTCCCTCAGGGATAGTGCTAGCATCAATAGCACTGGAGGGCACGAGCCCTCCTAATGCGGGGAAGGTGCCAGAGCCAGAGCTTGCTACCACAGCTACCTGCAGCTCACGAGACTGTCATTTCCACGAGCTCCCTTGGGGCAGAGAAGATGGCAGACCAAAGGCTTAGCTTCTCCCTAAGAGCTCCGTGAGGACAGGGAATGGGGCTAGGCCTGAGGACAGTTGGTCCCGGAAGATGAGGAGGTACTTGCATCTCCTCCCATGGCGGACATAGGTCTCAGATACTCCCACGACAGGGAGCCAAGGCGAATCAAGAAGAAACACAACTTTCGTCAGGAAACATTTGTCCCATTTCGTCACAAACCTACTACCTAATCCTTAATTTAATAATAAGTTTTAAAGGAGCGGCCCAGTAAGACAATGGAAGGCCTCAGTAAAATAACCACAAAACTGCAGATGTGGGTCGTCATATGAATCAGACCAGCGTCAGGAAACACTTGTCCTGTTTCCTGACAAACCTAACTTCTTGCTCTAATAAAAGTTTGACAACGAATATATCCTCTTAGTGAAACTAGAATATCATGGAATCAGGTCATGTTCTCACATGAAGTCCTTCCTTACCTTCCAGAGAAACATTAACATGTGACTGTCTCTGACATTACCTCATGCATCCAAACAACAAAGGAGTGCCTCAGGGTAGTCATTGCCTCAGTTCTGTATCTCATTTATATTAATTGCTGGCTACATGGTTTTCAGGAGCTTAAACCAGTCTCAGACCCAGATCCTGTTGTCCTCAGCACATTTAACGACGAGCTCGTACAATATATCTATCTGGATGGCGACCAACAAACTTATTAATGACAAAACCTTGTACTTGTTCGGTCATAAAGTTAAAATTACCCGAATTAACTTAAAAATAAAGAATTCGCTTACAGACAGACAAGACGAGGGGAAGTTCCTACTAGGCACACACATGGACTGCAACATAACATTCAACATACTCATCCAACATACATATGAAAGAAAATTTCCAAACGTGTGGGCATTCTGTCAAAACATATGCTTCTGTGTTATTCAACTTTGTACTACTCTCCAATCTATCCCTACCCCACTTATGTCAGCTGTGCTTGATGATCCACTACAGCAAATTGCCTAAAACCCATTGTTACCTAGCAGAAATCAGCTGTTAGAATAATCACTCAATCAGCTGTGCCAAACAACACAACTCTGCCACTCTTCAACAGCCGTAACTTACTCAAGCATCCACACATGTTTATTATATATTTAGGACACTTAGTACAAACTTTAACCCAGAGCTCCGACTCCTAATGGAGAGCTGCAACACCTGGACACAATACAAGAAATAAGTGACTCCTTTATATACTACATATTCGACTTCACTTATGTAGGAACTCCACACAAAGGGCCCTAAAATTTGGAAGTCCAGTCCAAAAGAAGTTCCCTGTCTGCCACTCGCTTATAAAATGTAGTTAGAAAAGCATGCCCTTAATCAAACTAGTAATCATACGGCTCTTTCTGACGGTCAACAATGTTGATCATCCTCACTCGCCACTGTAAATGTTGTACCAAATTGTTATAAACAAAATCATATAGTGTCATAAATAGACAGACTGGTTATAAATGACCATAATTTTTAAAGGGGTGGACCGGTAAGCCAGCGGAAGGCCTCGGTCAGATGACCAAAAGCTCCAAAGGCGGGTCATCATCTGACTAAGACCCGCGTCAGGAAACATTTGTCCTGTTTCCTGACGAACCTTACCTAACCTAACCTAGTGTCATAAATCATTGATCAAACTGAGACAGACAATGTCGAAGACTGTACAGTGTAAATTTCCTGTAAATTAGCATCACTAAATATCATTGTTCAGTAGTTATAAGTTACTCTTTAGACTGAATGAAGTAGTCTACAAAATCAGGAAGTGTTTCTACGGTGTGTCACTAATGTCAGTTAATGTTGTATCAGTGTCAGTTGTCCATGTTCACTCATCAGTACAAATGGGTACCTGGGTGTTAGTGGACTGGTGTGGGTCGCATCCTGGGACAAAACTGACCTAATTTGCCCTAAATGCTCAGCGTAACAAGCGGCTTTCTATATAGTAGTATGTCACTGAGGTCAGCTAGGACTGTATACCTTGTACATGTACTTGTGGAAATAAAAATAATAATATATTATTATTATTATTATTATTATTATTATTATTATTATTATTATTATTATTTTATTATTATAGATCTAATGTCGACCATTGTCAATACTTCGTCACACTGACTTTCTGTACTTTCTAAATCTATGTATATTTCTGCGTTTTCATTAAATCTTTCTATATTTGTGCGTCTTGATAAAACTGCTATGGCAGTATGCCATAGCATCAAAAGTCAAATCTGAACCCAAAGTTGCCATACAGTCTAAGCAGACGGAAGATAAGAGGAAAGTATCAGGAAATAAATTTAAGAAAGAAGGAAGGGCGAAGAATTCACTAAAACAAATAAGATCATGAAGTGTATAAGGAACAAAACAAAAGTTTTAAGGTGTTCTTGTAGGAAATAGAGGCACTACCAGAGACAGAGTACCGGACACAACGCGAGTACCGAACACAACAACACGAGTACCGGACACAACGCGAGTACCGAACACAACAACACGAGTACCGGACACAACGCGAGTACCGGACACAACAACACGAGTACCGGACACAACGCGAGTACCGAACACAACAACACGAGTACCGGACACAACACGAGTACCGGAAACAACATGACGAGTACCGGACACAACATGACGAGTACCGAACACAACAACACGAATACCGGACACAACACGAGTACCGGACACAACACGAGTACCGGACACAACATGACGAGTACCGGACACAACATGACGAGTACCGAACACAACAACATGAGTACCGGACACAACACGAGTACCGGACACAACAACACGAGTACCGGACACAACACGAGTACCGGACACAACATGACGAGTACCGGACACAACACGAGTACCAAACACAACAACACGAGTACCGGACACAACATGAGTACCGGACAAAACATGAGTACCGGACACAACATGACGAGTACCGGACACAACACGACGAGTGCTGGACACAACACGAGTACCGGACACAACACATCGAGTACCGGACACAACACGAGTACCGGACATAACACGAGTACCGAACACAACAACATGAGTACCGGGACACAACACGACGAGTACCGGACACAACACGACGAGTACCGGGACACAACACGATTACCGGACACAACACGACAAGTACCGGACACAACACGAGTACCGGACACAACACGATGAGTACCGGACACAACACGACGAGTACCGGACACAGCACGACGAGTACCAGACACAACACGAGTACCGGACACAACACGACGAGTACCGGACATAACACGAATACCGGACACAACAAGAGTACCGGACACAACATGACGAGTACCGGACACAACACGAGTACCGGACACAACGCGTCGAGTACCGGACACAACACGACGAATACTGAATACATGACACAATGAGTACCGGACACATAATACAACGAGTATTAGACACGATGATAAGACACATAGCACAAGGACTGGACACATAAGGAAGAGCTTAAGGGTTCCCTTTTCCTTCGGGTGTAGGTGTGACCTGCTGGTGTAGGTCAGTGTGACCTTCTGGTGTAGGTCAGTGTGACCTGGTGTAGGTCAGTGTGACCTGCTGGTGTAGGTCAGTGTGATCTGCTGGTGTAGGTCAGTGTGACCTGCTGGTGTAGGTCAGTGTGATCTGCTGGTGTAGGTCAGTGTAACCTGCAGGTGTAGGTCAGTGTGTCTTGGTATAGGTCGGCGTGTCTTGGTGAAGGTCAGTGTATCCTAGTGTAGATCAATTCCTCTGAATATTTTGCATGTTGTTATCATGTCTCCTCTTGTCCTTCTGTTCTTCAGTGTTGTTAGATCTAATTGCGTTAGTTCTGGAACCAGACTCGTTGTATACTTCTGCGCTTTCTCCTAGTTCCTAACTTGATTTTTACTATGCTGGTTCTGCGTACTTCCAGATGCACCTGACGTGTGTGTATAAGGTGCCCGGAACGACTTTTTATTGAAATTCCTGATTTACTAATTGAGCATTGGCTGCAGAGGTTATTATGTTGATGTGACCCTCTGGTGATGTGCTAGCAAGATCGAGATCGAGGACGACGAGAGCTGTCGTAAGATGGGAAGGAAAAAGGATAAGGAAGGATGGAAATAACTGGAAAAGGATGGGGAGGAGGGGAAGTGAAGGAATCAAGGCAAGTGGCCCAACCACTTTGGGACATGTGGTACAAAAGTACTGGAGACGTAGATAGAGAGGCTTGACTGATGTCATTGCTTGGCTCACTAGGAGAGGATGGCGAAGGCAGCGGCAGGAGCTGGGAGTGTCAGAAGGCAGCAAGCAGGATGAGTTGGTTATGGTCTTAAACTGTTTATCAGTGCGGTAAATTGTTTTCGAGAGAGTTGTATCACACTTATGGGAGAGCTGTAGTAGTATTCGTTGGTTTGGAGTTGGTGGAGTATCTGGTTGTAGGTAGGGAATGGTCTTTCTTCGCTTTGGTACGATACAGTGTTGTCTTGGAGATGTTGGATGAGTTCTAGGCGAGTCATGCTTGCAGGGTATAGCCTCGTGGTGTAGAATATGAGTCCTTTGTGTTTAACCCATGGTGTTCCAGGTAATCGACGTGAGCTAAGTAGAGAGGGCGCTGGTGGAGTAGAGGAAGGTGGTGTTGCTTCGTTTTCAACTTCAGTAGACGAATTTGAAGATGTTTCTGGTGGTAAGGCTTCTGATTGGTTGGATTCAGTGAGAGGTAGTGGCGGTGGAGGCTTCTCATTGGTCGTTGTTGGATTGACGTCACTAGTTGGTGGTGTTGATGGAACTTCTGCAGAAGAGTTGGCGATTAAGTTTTTGGTGAATTTGAGAATTTCTTCAGAAGGTGGAGATGCTGGAAATGCAAATGAAGGCATATTATTTAATGCAAATAACTCGTTGATGGTAGAGTTAAAGGATCCAGGTACAGCCATGTTCTGCATGTGAGCGTATAGTAAGCAGTAGTGGATCTTGGTTACGTCACATGTTGGAGGAGTGATGATGGTGGAGGCGGGCTGAGTAGATGCTTGAAGTAATTTTGTAGTGTCTGCTTGTATCTTTGCAATTGCTGCATACGTTGGAGTGTTGCTAGTAGGTTTTTTCTTTGCTGCATCTTGTGTTTTCTTCATAATATCCTTTCTTGTAGGACATTTTACTGCCAGTGTATGGTGATCATTACTCTTGCAGTTTAAGCACGCTGGTTGTGATGGAGCAGCAGCGGTGCAGGAACTGAAGGCGTGTCCCTCACTACCACATGTAGTGCAGAACTTCTTGTCTTTAACTGGACATGCTTTGGTGGTGTGATGGTATGAATAACAGTTCCAGCAATGTTGAATGTAGTGGTATCTCTCTGCTTCAATGTAGGTAGGACTGATATAGTAGTAGTAGACAGCAAGACCTTCGTTCAGTGCAGTGGCAGCCATGTTGACGTCGGTGAAGGTGACCTTGAGCATGGACGTTGCATTTGGGATTTTGTAATGCTGTCAACAGTAGCCCAAGTATTTTGCGTCTCGATGGATGACTTGAGTTCAGCAGTTGATTGAGAAGTCAGAATCTTGTCAAGTTTTTTAAGGAATACTGATTTCCTTGCCCTGAGGGCAGGAGATGATGTAACAGTAAACCCTTGAGTAGTAAGAGTAGTGGTGGCTTCTGTAGTGAGTAACTTCTCTGCTTCGGCATCATCGTGACACACAACAATGAATGCTTCTTTCAGTGACAATATGGTGTTGAATTTTACTTGCAGTGCTCCTTGAACAATAGTTGCAAGAGCAATCTTCGTTGAATCATCAATGGTACCGTTTGTTGGTTTGATCTTTACACGATTTGCGTAGCTCATCGTGTAAGTCAAGGCGAAGACGACGCTGGTAAAGGTTCCCCTCCCCAACGGGGATCGTAGGGAGACAGAGTAAGGAGAGCTGCTATGACCTGCCTGGGCGAGAGTCAAGAGCAGAATCTCTATTTGTTCTCCTTTGTCTATTTTCTATTTGTCTATTTTCAATGTGCTAGCACCCATGCTAGCTCCTGGGTCTTTTTGAGTGAGATCTGCAGCCTTTGCCCCTTCTTCCCCTAATTTACTTGTATACCTCTGGCACCTTTCCCCAGTCTTCACAAGCTTACATTTGCTGACTTTGAATTTAAGCAACCACTTATCTGACCAAACTTGAAGTTGTCCAGGTCCTTACGTGACCTTTCCTTGTCCTCTCATCTGTGTTTATTCTCTTCATAAATTTTACATAATCGCCAGCCAGGGATACACCTGAGTCAGTCCTATGTGGAGTGTCAGTCAAGTGAAACGAAACACTACTGGTCCTAATACTTGCGGCACCCCATTTGTTATTTTTCACCATTCTGACATCTCTTTCGGCACAGTCACTCTTTTCTTCCTTTACCATACTGTTTCACCCATCGGAGTACGTTCACTGTTATCCCTGCCTACACCTCAAGTTTTTGCCTCAGTTTCATGTTGGAACAGCATCAAATAGACAAGATTTGCCATTTCTTAACCTGTGTTGGTTATTGTTAATGAAAGATCTGCTATCCAAGTGCTGTACAACACTTCTGATTATCTCCAGCAGTGCCTTGTACGGTAGGCATGTCAGTGAAACAGTTCTGTAGTCCTGACTGACTACTTTCTTAAATATAGAGACAACATTGGCTGACTTACAAATCTTCTGCAGCCGTCCAGTCACTCTGTGATCTTATTATGACGAAGCGATATTGGTGGATCCAGTTCTCTAGAGTCGTTGAGCTTGTGAACACCCGTGTGATCAACAGCATCACTCTGCTCACCACCACTGAACGGGTTGTGCGTGAGAGGTCAAGGTAGACCAGAATTTTATAGCCTTATGCAACTGTCTTCGGATCTTCCTGGGATGCAGTATGATGCCTTCAAGGTGACTGGTAGGAGTATCCGGGTGTGTGTGCGTGTGTATTGGCTCTGTATAAGATACTATATATACCCATTCTGAGCTTAACGTTACGTAACGACGAAACTGAGACAGACTTACTTATCCTAAGACTTATATTAAGAAACATTATTTAGTTATCACGAAACGTTATTCTGGTTGGGTGAACATGAAGTTGGTTGGTCAGGTGACCTTGGCAAAGTCCATATAGGCAGAGCCAAGCTGGTTTAGCGAGTTTTCTGGATATAATGAGTATTCTCAGTGTCAGTAGTGAGCGTGGGAGCACCACAGTGGGGGAGAGTGCGTGTGGGAGGATTACAGTGGGGAGAGTGGGTGTGAGAGGACTACAGTGGGGGAGAGTGGGTGTGGGAGGACTACAGTGGGGAGAGTGGGTGTGGGAGGACCACAGTGGGGGAGAGTGAGTGTGGGAGCACCACAGTGGGGGAGAGTGGGTGTGGGAGGACTACAGTGGGGGAGAGTGGGTGTGGGAAGACCACAGTGGGGGAGAGTGAGTGTGGGAGGACTACAGTGGGGGAGAGTGGGTGTGGGAGGACTACAGTGGGGAGAGTGGGTGTGGGAGGACCACAGTGGGGGAGAGTGAGTGTGGGAGGACTACAGTGGGGGAGAGTGGGTGTGGGAAGACCACAGTGGGGGAGAGTGAGTGTGGGAGGACTACAGTGGGGGAGAGTGGGTGTGGGAGGACTACAGTGGGGAGAGTGGGTGTGGGAGGACCACAGTGGGGGAGAGTGAGCGTGGGAGCACCACAGTGGGGGAGAGTGGGTGTGGGAGGACTACAGTGGGGGAGAGTGGGCGTAGGAGGACTACAGTGGGGAGAGTGGGTGTGGGAGGACTACAGTGGGGGAGAGTGGGTGTGGGAGGACTACAGTGGGGAGAGTGGGTGTGGGAGGACTACAGTGGGGGAGAGTGGGTGTGGGAAGACCACAGTGGGGGAGAGTGAGTGTGGGAGGACTACAGTGGGGGAGAGTGGGTGTGGGAGGACTACAGTGGGGAGAGTGGGTGTGGGAGGACCACAGTGGGGGAGAGTGAGTGTGGGAGCACCACAGTGGGGGAGAGTGAGTGTGGGAGGACTACAGTGGAGGAGAGTGGGTGTGGGAGCACCACAGTGGGGGAGAGTGGGTGTGGGAGGACTACAGTGGGGGAGAGTGGGTGTGGGAGGACTACAGTGGGGAGAGTGGGTGTGGGAGGACCACAGTGGGGAAGAGTGAGTGTGGGAGCACTACAGTGGGGGAGAGTGAGTGTGGGAGGACTACAGTGGGGCCGGGTGGGTGTGGGAGCATCACAGTGGGGGAGAGTGGGTGTGGGAAGACCTCAGTGGGGAGAGTGGGTGTGGGAGGACCACAGTGGGGGAGAGTGGGTGTGGGAGGACCACAGTGGGGGAGAGTGGGTGTTGGAGGACCATAGTGGGGAAGAGTGGATGTGGGAGGACCACAGTGGAGATAGTGGGAGTCGTAGCACCACAGTGGTGAAGAGTGGGTCAGTGCACGTATTAACCTCCAGGGAAGGTCATTAACCTGGTCAGTGCACCTACTTACCTCCAGGGAAGGGCATTAAGGTGGTTAGTGCACCTACTTACCACCAGGGAAGGTCATTAACCTGGTCGGTGCACCTACTTACCACCAGGGAAGGTCATTAACCTGGTCAGTGCACCTACTTACCTCCAGGGAAGGTCATTAACCTGGTCAGTGCACCTACTTACCACCAGGGAAGGTCATTAACCTGGTCAGTGCACCTACTTACCTCCAGGGAAGGTCATTAACCTGGTCAGTGCACCTACTTACCTCCAGGGAAGGTCATTAACCTGGTCAGTGCACCTACTTACCTCCAGGGAAGGTCATTAACCTGGTCGGTGCACCTACTTACATCCAGGGAAGGTCATTAACCTGGTCAGTGCACCTACTTACCTCCAGGGAAGGTCATTAACCTGGTCAGTGCACCTACTTACCTCCAGGGAAGGTCATTAACCTGGTCAGTGCACCTACTTACCTCCAGGGAAGGTCATTAACCTGGTCAGTGCACCTACTTACCTCCAGGGAAGGTCATTAACCTGGTCAGTGCACCTACTTACCTCCAGGGAAGGTCATTAACCTGGTCAGTGCACCTACTTACCTCCAAGGAAGGTCATTAACCTGGTCAGTGCACCTACCTACCTCCAGGGAAGGTCATTAACCTGGTCAGTGCACCTATTTCCCTCCAGGGAAGGTCATTAACCTGGTCAGTGCACCTACTTACCCCCAGGGAAGGTCATTAACCTGGTCAGTGCACCTACTTACCTCCAGGGAAGGTCATTAACCTGGTCAGTGCACCTACGTACCTCCAGGGAAGGTCATTATCCTGGTCAGTGCACCTACTTACCTCCAGGGAAGGTCATTAACCAGGTCAGTGCACCTACTTACCACCAGGGAAGGTCATTAACCTGGTCAGTGCACCTACTTACCTCCAGGGAAGGTCATTAACCTGGTCATTGCACCTACTTACCTCCAGGGAAGGTCATTCATTAACCTGCACCTACTTACCTCCAGGGAAGGTCCTTAACCTGGTCAGTGCACCTACTTACCTCCAGGGAAGGTCTTTAACCTGGTCAGTGCACCTACTTACCTCCAGGGAAGGTCATTAACCTACTTACCTCCAGGTCAGGTGCACCTACTTACCTCCAGGGAAGGTCACTAACCTGGTCAGTGCACCTACTTACCTCCAGGGAAGGTCGTTAACCTGGTCAGTGCACCTACTTACCACCAGGGAAGGTCATTAACCTGGTCAGTGCACCTACTTACCTCCAGGGAAGGTCATTAACCTGGTCAGTGCACCTACTTACCTCCAGGGAAGGTCATTAACCTGGTCAGTGCACCTACTTACCTCCAGGGAAGGTCGTTAACCTGGTCAGTGCACCTACTTACCTCCAGGGAAGGTCATTAACCTGGTCAGTGCACCTACTTACCTCCAGGGAAGGTCATTAACCTGGTCAGTGCACCTACTTACCTCCAGGGAAGGTCATTAACCTGGTCAGTGCACCTACTTACCTCCAGGGAAGGTCATTAACCTGGTCAGTGCACCTACTTACCTCCAGGGAAGGTCATTAACCTGGTCAGTGCACCTACTTACCTCCAGGGAAGGTCATTAACCTGGTCAGTGCACCTACTTACCTCCAGGGAAGGTCATTAACCTGGTCAGTGCACCTACTTACCTCCAGGGAAGGTCATTAACCTGGTCAGTGCACCTACTTACCTCCAGGGAAGGTCATTAACCTGGTCAGTGCACCTACCTACCTCCAGGGAAGGTCATTAACCTGGTCAGTGCACCTACTTACCTCCAGGGAAGGTCATTAACCTGGTCAGTGCACCTACTTACCTCCAGGGAAGGTCATTAACCTGGTCAGTGCACCTACTTACCTCCAGGGAAGGTCATTAACCTGGTCAGTGCACCTACTTACCTCCAGGGAAGGTCATTAACCTGGTCAGTGCACCTACTTACCTCCAGGGAAGGTCATTAACCTGGTCAGTGCACCTACTTACCTCCAGGGAAGGTCATTAACCTGGTCAGTGCACCTACTTACCTCCAGGGAAGGTCATTAACCTGGTCAGTGCACCTACTTACCTCCAGGGAAGGTCATTAACCTGGTCAGTGCACCTACTTACCTCCAGGGAAGGTCATTAACCTGGTCAGTGCACCTACTTACCTCCAGGGAAGGTCATTAACCTGGTCAGTGCACCTACTTACCTCCAGGGAAGGTCATTAACCTGGTCAGTGCACCTACTTACCTCCAGGGAAGGTCATTAACCTGGTCAGTGCACCTACTTACCTCCAGGGAAGGTCATTAACCTGGTCAGTGCACCTACTTACCTCCAGGGAAGGTCATTAACCTGGTCAGTGCACCTACTTACCTCCAGGGAAGGTCATTAACCTGGTCAGTGCACCTACTTACCTCCAGGGAAGGTCATTAACCTGGTCAGTGCACCTACTTACCTCCAGGGAAGGTCATTAACCTGGTCAGTGCACCTACTTACCTCCAGGGAAGGTCATTAACCTGGTCAGTGCACCTACTTACCTCCAGGGAAGGTCATTAACCTGGTCAGTGCACCTACTTACCTCCAGGGAAGGTCATTAACCTGGTCAGTGCACCTACTTACCTCCAGGGAAGGTCATTAACCTGGTCAGTGCACCTACTTACCTCCAGGGAAGGTCATTAACCTGGTCAGTGCACCTACTTACCACCAGGGAAGGTCATTAACCTGGTCAGTGCACCTACTTACCTCCAGGGAAGGTCATTAACCTGGTCAGTGCACCTACTTACCACCAGGGAAGGTCATTAACCTTGTCAGTGCACCTACTTACCTCCAGGGAAGGTCATTAACCTGGTCAGTGCACCTACTTACATCCAGTGAAGGTCATTAACCTGGTCAGTGCACCTACTTACCTCCAGGGAAGGTCATTAACCTGGTCAGTGCACCTACTTACCACCAGGGAAGGTCATTAACCTGGTCAGTGCACCTACTTACCTCCAGGGAAGGTCATTAACCTGGTCAGTGCACCTACTTACCTCCAGGGAAGGTCATTAACCTGGTCAGTGCACCTACTTACCTCCAGGGAAGGTCATTAACCTGGTCAGTGCACCTACTTACCTCCAGGGAAGGTCATTAACCTGGTCAGTGCACCTACTTACCTCCAGGGAAGGTCATTAACCTGGTCAGTGCACCTACTTACCTCCAGGGAAGGTCATTAACCTGGTCAGTGCACCTACTTACCTCCAGGGAAGGTCATTAACCTGGTCAGTGCACCTACAACACTGACATGCACAGATTTAGTGCTTATTTTTGAACAACAGCAACAATAGTAACAACAAAAACAGTAACCTTAACAACTGCAGTAACAACGACAACTATAACAACAGCAATAATAATAACAACAAAACAGTAACAACGTCAATAACAACAGAAGGAACAACAGCGTAATAAAATACAACATTAACAACAACAACAGCCTCCCAGCATACATACAAAAGATTACCAATAGATCCCTGGCTGTCTTCAAGATCCCTGGCTGTCTTCAAGATCCCTGGCTGTCTTCAAGACCCCTGGCTGTCTTCAAGACCCCTGCCTGTCTTCAAGACCCCTGCCTGTCTTCAAGACCCCTGGCTGTCTTCAAGATCCCTGGCTGTCTTCAAGACCCCTGGCTGTCTTCAAGACCCCTGGCTGTCTTCAAGACCCCTGCCTGTCTTCAAGACCCCTGGCTGTCTTCAAGATCCCTGGCTGTCTTCAAGACCCCTGGCTGTCTTCAAGATCCCTGGCTGTCTTCAAGACCCCTGGCTGTCTTCAAGACCCCTGCCTGTCTTCAAGACCCCTGGCTGTCTTCAAGATCCCTGGCTGTCTTCAAGATCCCTGGCTGTCTTCAAGACCCCTGGCTGTCTTCAAGACCCCTGCCTGTCTTCAAGACCCCTGGCTGTCTTCAAGATCCCTGGCTGTCTTCAAGACCCCTGGCTGTCTTCAAGACCCCTGGCTGTCTTCAAGACCCCTGCCTGTCTTCAAGACCCCTGGCTGTCTTCAAGATCCCTGGCTGTCTTCAAGACCCCTGGCTGTCTTCAAGACCCCTGGCTGTCTTCAAGACCCCTGGCTGTCTTCAAGACCCCTGGCTGTCTTCAAGACCCCTGGCTGTCTTCAAGATCCCTGGCTGTCTTCAAGACCCCTGCCTGTCTTCAAGACCCCTGGCTGTCTTCAAGACCCCTGGCTGTCTTCAAGACCCCTGGCTGTCTTCAAGACCCCTGGCTGTCTTCAAGACCCCTGGCTGTCTTCAAGATCCCTGGCTGTCTTCAAGATCCCTGGCTGTCTTCAAGACCCCTGGCTGTCTTCAAGACCCCTGGCTGTCTTCAAGACCCCTGGCTGTCTTCAAGATCCCTGGCTGTGTTCAAGATCCCTGGCTGTCTTCAAGACCCCTGGCTGTCTTCAAGACCCCTGGCTGTCTTCAAGACCCCTGGCTGTCTTCAAGATCCCTGGCTGTCTTCAAGACCCCTGGCTCTCTTCAAGATCCCTGCCTGTCTTCAAGACCCCTGCCTGTCTTCAAGACCCCTGGCTGTGTTCAAGATCCCTGGCTGTCTTCAAGATCCCTGGCTGTCTTCAAGATCCCTGGCTGTCTTCAAGATCCCTGGCTGTCTTCAAGACCCCTGGCTGTCTTCAAGACCCCTGGCCGTCTTCAAGATCCCTGGCTGTCTTCAAGACCCCTGGGTGTCTTCAAGATCCCTGGCTGTCTTCAAGACCTCTGGCTGTCTTCAAGACCACTGGCTGTCTTCAAGACCACTGGCTGTCTTCAAGACGCCTGACTGTCTTCAAGACCCCTGGCTGTCTTTAAGACCCCTGGCTGTCTTCAAGATCCCTGGCTGTCTTCAAGACCCCTGGCTGTCTTCAAGACCCCTGGCTGTCTTCAAGACCCCTGGCTGTCTTCAAGATCCCTGGCTGTCTTCAAGATCTCTGGCTGTCTTCAAGACCCCTGGCTGTCTTCAAGACCCCTGGCTGTCTTCAAGACCCCTGACTGTCTTCAAGATCCCTGGCTGTCTTCAAGATCCCTGGCTGTCTTCAAGACCTCTGGCTGTCTTCAAGACCCCTGGCTGTCTTCAAGACCTCTGGCTGTCTTCAAGACCTCTGGCTGTCTTCAAGACCTCTGGTTGTCTTGAAGATCTCTGGCTGTCTTCAAGATCCCCTGGCTGTTTTCAAGACCCCTGGGTGTCTTCGAGAACTCTCGCTGTCTTGAAGATCTCTGGCTATCTTCAAGACCCCTGGCTGTTTTCAAGACTCCTGGCTGTCTTCAAGACCCCTGGCGGTTTTCAAGACCCCTGGCTGTCTTCAAGACCTCTGGGTGTCTTGAAGATCTCTGGCTGTCTTCAAGATCCCCTGGCTGTCTTCAAGACCCCTGGCTGTCTTCAAGACCCCTGGCTGTTTTCAAGACCCCTGGCTGTCTTCAAGACCCCTGGTTGTCTTGAAGATCTCTGGCTGTCTTCAAGTTCCTCTGACTGTTTTCAAGACCCCTGGCTGTCTTGAAGACCCCTGGCTGTTTTCAAGACTCCTGGCTGTCTTCAAGACCCCTGGTTGTTTTCAAGACCCCTGGCTGTCTTCAAGACCCCTGACTGTCTTCAAGACCCCTGGCTGTCTTCAAGAGGGAGCTGGACAGTCACCTAAAGCCAGTACCTAATCAGCCAGGCTGTGGTTCGTACGTAAGTTTACGTGCGGCCAGCAGCAACAGCCTAGATGTTCAGGCTCTTATCCACCGCGAGGCCTGATCATGGACAGGGCCCCGGGGGCGTTGACCCCCGAAACACTCTCCATGTAGGTACAATAATAATAATAATAATAATAATAATAATAATAATAATAATAATAATAATAATAATAACAATAATAATAATAATAATAATAATAATAATAATAGTAATAATAATAATAATAATAATAATAATAATAATAATAATAATAATAATAATAGTAATAATAATAATAATAATAACAATAATAATAATAATAATAACAATAATAATAATAATAATAATAATAATAATAATAATAATAATAATAATAATAATAATAATAATAATAATAATAATAATAATAATAATAATAATAATAACAATAATAATAATAATAATAATAATAATAATAATAATAATAATAATAATAATAATAATAATAATAATAGTAATAATAATAATAATAATAATAATAATAATAATAATAATAATAATAGTAATAATAATAATAATAATAATAATAATAATAATAATAATAATAATAATAATAATTTGACTGGCTGGTGTGTTCTAATAAGCATCTCAAGAATGTTTATATCCTGAGTGATTCGTTTGTTTCATTTCAGTATGTCTGCGTCTGTGTTTGTTGTTGTTGTTGGTATTGTTGCTGTTGTTGTTGTTGTGTTGGTGGGGGTGCGTTTATTGTTGGTGGTGGTAGTGGTGGTGCCATTGTTACTGTTGGCAGTGGTCGTACAGGTGATGATGGTGGTGGTAGTGGTGGTGCCATTGTTACTGTTGGCAGTGGTCGTGCAGGTGATGATGGTGGTGGTAGTGGTGGTGCCATTGTTACTGTTGGCAGTGGTCGTGCAGGTGATGGTGGTGGTGGTAGTGGTGGTGCCATTGTTACTGTTGGCAGTGGTCGTACAGGTGATGGTGGTGGTGGTAGTGGTGGTGCCATTGTTACTGTTGGCAGTGGTCGTACAGGTGATGATGGTGGTAGTGGTGGTGCCATTGTTACTGTTGGCAGTGGCCGTGCAGGTGATGGTGGTGGTGGTAGTGGTGGTGCCATTGTTACTGTTGGCAGTGGTCGTGCAGGTGATGATGGTGGTAGTGGTGGTGCCATTGTTACTGTTGGCAGTGGCCGTGCAGGTGATGGTGGTGGTGGTAGTGGTGGTGCCATTGTTACTGTTGGCAGTGGTCGTACAGGTGATGATGGTGGTGGTGGTGGTACCGGTGGTGGTACCGGTGGCAGTGATGATATTGGTGGTGGTACTGGTGGTGGTACCGGTAGCGGTGATGGTGGTGGTGGTGGTGGAACTGTTGTTAGCGATGGTGGTAGTGGCACTGTTGTTGGTGATGGTGGTACTGGTGGTAGTAGTGACTCTCCTTGTGGATACGATATCAGAGTGGTACTCTGCAGGTGGTGGTGGTTGTGGTGGTGGTGGTGGTGGCATTGGCACTGCTCAGTGATGAGGGTGCCAGCCTCAGGTCAGGTGGTTGTGGGAGAGCCAGACGGATATTTTTTTTTAATTCGAGAAGTTGTATATACATCAGCAGCGTGCTGCAAGCTTATTGTGTATGATAGTTGCACTGTTGTATTTTCCCTCTTACATCCCATTATGTAGGATGGTGCTCATACAAGGTGTTGCAATCTGTCAGTGTAAGCTGGGAGACTTCAGCAGTATCAGTCTCTGGGAGACTTCAGTAGCGTCAGTTTGAGCTGGGAGACTTCAGTAGTATCATCCTGAGCTGGGAGATTTCAGTAGTACAATGAGGATATATAATTATAGGTAGGTACCACCTCTATAACTGGACTGGGGACCCTCATCCTCAGAGAAGACAATAAACGTACCTCAGGGAAAACTCAAGGTTCTCCCCGGAGCTGTTTGAATATTTTCTTCTCCTATCACCCCCTATATTTTATATTCTATGGAAAAATTTATTAATAGACAGAATATATTTGCAGGAAACACAAACATGAATACAATGAATACAATATGCTAAAGATTATGGATTTCCTCTAGCTCCTCCGAAGCCGGACGCGAGCAAAGTATGCAGCAAGCATTTCCCCTCTGGATGGCCATGCTGAGGCGCTGGAACATGAAAGTGGCTGCCCTTGGGTCCCTGGTGGTGTCGATGAGTCTGGAACCCAATTCTTTAAGGAAACGTGTGGCATTTTTTTTCCCCATGATCCCAAGGTCTCTGATCCCACTGGGACAAATTGATACTGTTGACTTATGTCCATGTACTTGCTGATCTTGTACTCCTCCATGTGGTCAGCAGCTCCTCCCTGTCGCCTCACACTGTGATGGACATAGGTGTCAGCCAGTGTGGACACACAGGTATAGTCCCATGCTAAGAACTTGCCATTCTTCCAAGGATAGATGGTGATCCCATCGGTGCTGTTTGCTGGGTTGTGGGTATTGTTGGCTGCTAGTGATCGGGGCTCCCTCTCGGCTGGGCATCCAGCTGTAGCAAGGGCTCTCTTTATGATGTCGTTGACCTCATATATGTATATATATATATATATATATATATATATATATATATATATATATATATATATATATATATATATATATATATATACATACATATATAATTATAGGAAGGTGTGACCTCTAGAAATGGACTGGGGACCCTCATCCTCAGAGAAGAGAATAAACGTACTTCAGGGAAAACTCAAGATTCTCCCCGGAGCTGTTTGAAGATTTCTTCTACCACCCTACTTTATTTGAAACCAAAATACATTAACAAAGATACACTGGGAAGGAGAACAACATAAGCGACATTTCAGAGCCTACATCTCAAATGCTTTATGCAGCTCAAAGGCGGTGAGCCGTGTGCATAGAATACTGCAGGCATTATCCCAATGCATTTGAACTTCAGCAGGCACTGCTACTCCAGTTGCACTGCAACTCCAGCAGGCACCCTACAATTAGCCCAAATATCTTGCCTCCTTCGTTGTGTAATTAATAATAATAATAAAAAGCTGGCAATTACAAAAATGTACCCACCACCAATTCACTGTCATGCAGGTACACAAGTGTGTTTCTGTTGGGTGGTGTCGTATACACAGTCATCTGATTATTATGCAAAACACAATACACACGCACACACTCTTGTAGTTGAGTGACTTATCATTGTTACCTCGTCTCCTCACCCCCAACTACCTGACATTCACATTCCATCCTTACTTATCCTTCATCTCCCAACTTACCAAACATCTGCTTAAAAAATTGGTACCACTCGAGTGGCAAGATCATTTATTAGATTACATATATAGGGCGTTGAGAATAATGAGTCGGAAAACTGAATGAATACACGCAAGAAAACTTAACAACCTCACAGAACAAAGTGGCTGGTCCCAACACGCTAATCGTGGATTTCGCTGTTAACCTGTAGTGTTGAGTCTACCCGTGCCCAACAGACAGCACTAGGATATGGGTTAAGTTTCGTTCCTACTAGTGGTGGCACTAATTATGTTGACCTTGCTGAGTCGTTCTGCAATCTGGTAAAACAAAATGACTTGTCACTGGAAACGTTTAACATTTCCAAAGGCTTTGCTCGGATCTCTGGAACCAAATTGTCCTCAGTGATATGTTGTCATACTACGAATCAAGGAAATATCCTAGATTTCACCTTACGAAATCAGACGAAGCAAAAACGATAGTAATAATGGACAAGAATTCTAGCAGAAAAATTAACAAGTTATTAGAAGACAGGGGAACTTACACATCCCTTAATAAGAACCTGGGACCAGGTTAATAGTAAGTTTAATAAACAACTTAGAAGTTTACTGAGAGGTAATGTGGAATTGGTTCAACAATTGTCAGCTAGGTCAGCGACACTCCCGTATATGTACGGTTGGATTAAAACTCATAAGCTGTGATTTCCAGCGAGACCTATTATTAGGTCAGTGGGGTCGGCGATATGTATGTAGCCTGTCCCAATGATTGGTAAAAGTATTAACTCCAATGTTTGGCAATATCTCTGATACCCACGTCAAAAACATTGACCTCACTATCAACGTGTCCAATGATTTTTTACTAGTTAGTTGTGATGTCACAATGCTGTTTACCCAAGTTCCTGGTCTGGATCTGTTAGCCTATCTGGACGAATAAACAGATGAACTCCTCCCGCCATTCGATAAGAACACCATTACTGAGTTGATTAATCTGTATGTGATTGATTGCAAATTTAAGTCTGAAGGGAAATATTACGCTCAAAGGCAGGGAATGGCTATGAAAAACCCAATGTCTCCCCTATTAAGCTATCTGTATATAAAGTTTCTCGAGATTAAGCCACTGAAAGATATTCTGCCCAGCGAAGCTAAGTGGTTCAGATATGTGGATGACATCTTGTGTCTTTAGCTGAATGATATTGATCTGGACATCCTTTTGGTGCATCAAAAGTTCAAGTTTCCTAGGAAGGCCACTAATGTTTGCTCATACATCCACTACTCTGCTCTAACCATGAAAGAAAAATAAAAAGGTAAAAAGGAATGTCTTTCTCATTATGTTTCTGAGAATTTACCGAGTGTGCAGCCCAGAGATTCTTGATAAGGAAACTTGGAAAATCTTTTGACATTGCTACGAAACTGTGGCAACCTAAGGAGTTTGCAGAAACAGCATTACTAGCAGCTAGGAAAGCTTATCATGGGAGTGTAACTAGGATAACACTTCAGATTAAGAATGTGCTGGTTCTCCTATATAATGATAATTTATCTGTCCTGCTCATCATACAAGTAATTTTTTTAAGAATTCATGGACGGTTAAAAGCATTTTGATGAAGAATTCCCCTCAACACTGTTTTTTCAAGGACTGGTTGTAATAGCTGCAATTTATCTTATGTGGGACGGCCCAGCAAACCTTTAGTTGCTATTTGATATGAAGAGCTCAGGAATCAAATGTGATATTCAACCACACCCATGTTCACAACAACTCTATGGATTGGTTAGAAGCCAGAATCCTGGTTCTCTGCTATTCTTGGCGGGAAAGAAATATTTTAGAATCATCATTATATAATAATAGCTTTGATTTCTTCAAACTTGACTCCTTTATAATAGAGAGCAGCGTACAAATCTGAAGCCAGATTCCTATCTGAATTTGTTGGACTGTCATAAAAGTACCTCCATAATGGCGAAGTGAGGGGTACTTAAGGTCAGCTTTTCCTGCCCATTTTTGTGGTTTGACCAGCGCCTGCCTAAGAGTTAAGTAGAGTTTGTCTATTTAAAATAAGATCGTCCCCCTCTAGTTTAAAAGTTACCCTAGGCCCATTTTCTTTAATATGACAATAGGAAATTTCCTAAAAGCAAGTGCCACTTTTGGAATCAGAATTTAAAGTCTGTTACAATGAAATGTTTGGAGTCTGACAACATGTCACTAATGTTGTGGTCACTTGGCCATTACCACATGTTCAGTGCTTAAGGGCTTCATGTGCTCTATGTTTACATTCTGTTAGGGTGCCCCGTGGCCTGGTGGCAAAGCTCTCGCTTTACACGCTAAGGGTCTGGGTTCGATTCCTGGCGAGGGTGGAAACATTGGGCGTGTTTCCTTACATCGGTTGTCTATGTTCACCCATCGGTAAAATGGATACCTGGGTGTTAGTCGATGGTGTGGGTTGCATCCTGGGACAAAACTGACCTAATTTGAACGAAATGCTCTGCATAACAACCAGCTTTCCATACAGCAGTATATATATATATATATATATATATATATATATATATATATATATATATATATATATATATATATATATATATATAAATATATATGACTATAAACACAGATTAAATTGGTATAAAGAACTATGAATGAATGAACAGAAAGATGGATGGAGGACGCGAACTGCGACTTGAAAATTAACAAACCGACGCTCTACCGTCTTTACCGGGATTACAAATGGAATATGTCGGG